>NW_014571798.1:0-1648 GCF_001313835.1 Polistes canadensis
TCCTTTTTTTGAAGTGCAGTTGTTGAATAATAAATGTTATTTGCTGGATTTTATTGAACGTTACACTTTTTATTCGTTAATATCCGTTTTAAAACTTGAATGAAACCGTTTTACAGCTTTTTTTATATAGCACTTCTTTATGTATCTGATAGTTTTGTACTACGGTGGATTTCAGAAATTCGCAAAAATTTCATTCTTAATATATTTAAACATTTTTAGCGACAGTAAAAATGTGCTACTAGAAACAAAACAGATTAAATGTTAGGTTTACTACAATCAAGTATCGTTGAAAAAGAATTGAATTCTTCACGTTAGGTAACCAAAAAATTTTGTAATAAAATGATTTTTTCCCTTTCTTTGAACTGCAGTTGTTACATTATAAATGCTATTTGCTGGATTTTATTGAACGTTACACTTTTTATTCGTTAGTATAAGATTTATAACTGGAAAGAAAACTTTTTACAGCTTTTTTTTTATAGCATTTTTTTATGTAACTGATAGTTTTGTACTACTGTTGATTTCAGAAAGTCGCAAAAATTACTTTCTACATATATTTAAAATTTTTTAACGACGGTTAAAATTGGCTACTAGAATCAAAACAGATTAAATGTCAGGTTTACTACAATCGAGATTCGTTGAAAAAGTACTAAATTCTTTACGTTAAGTAACCAAAAAATTATGTAATAAAATGATTTTTATCCTTTTTTTGAACTGCAGTTGTTAAATAATAAATGTTATTTGCTGGATTTTATGGAACGTAACACTTTTTATTCGTTAGTATACGCTATAAACCTTGAATAAAACCGTTTTACAGCATATTTATATAGCATTTCTTTATGTATCTGATAGTTTTGAACTACGGTTGATTTCAGAAAGTCGCAAAAATCTCTTTCTAAATATATTTAAACATTTTTAGCGACGGTTAAATGTGCTACTATAATCAAAACAGATTAAATGTCAGGTTTACTACAATCGTGTTTCGTTAAAAAAGAATTGAATTCTTAACGTTTAGTAACCAAAAAATGTTGTAATAAAATGATTTTTTTCCTTTTTTTGGACTGCAGCTGTTGAAATATAAATGTTATTTTCCGGATTTTATTAGACATAACACTTTTTGTTTGTAAATATACGCTTGAAATCTTGAAAGAAAATGTTTTAAAGCTTTTGTTTTATAGAATTTCTTTATGTTTCTGATAGTTTTAAACTACGGTGGTTTTCGGAAAGTCGCAAAAATTTCTTTCTAAATATATTTAAAAATTTTTAGCGACGGTTAAAATGTTCTACTAGAAAAAAAACAGATTAAGTGTCAAGTTTACTACATTCGAGTTTCGTTGAGAAACAATTAAAATCTTCACGTTAAGTAACCAAAATATGTTGTAATAAAATGATATTTTTCCTTTTTTTGAACTGCATTTGTTAAAAAATAAATGTTATTTGCTGGATTTTATTAAACGTAACACTTATTATTCGTTAGTATACGCTTTAAAACTTGAATGAAACCGTTTTACAGCTTTTTTTATATAGCACTTCTTTATGTGTCTGATAGTATTGTACTACGGTTGATTTCAGAAATTCGCCAAAATTTCTTTCTAAATATATTTAAATTTCTTTAGCGACAGTTAAAATGTGCTACTAGAAACAAAACAGA
>NW_014571799.1:0-1713 GCF_001313835.1 Polistes canadensis
TTTTTTTTTTTTTTTTCTTCTTTTATCCTCGAGAAAAGAAATGTTAGAAAAATGCTTGAGCATGGGGTTTCTCTTTTTTTTTTTCTCTCTCTCTCTCTTACTCTTTCGAAAAAATAAATCGACTATGTAAATTGTCTGCAAAGATTTTCTATCTCTTTCACGATTCGTTTTAAAGTAGAAAAATGAGAATAAAAAGAACGAAGGAAGAAAAAAAAAAAAAATATAGAAGAAAAAAACGACGAATAAGTAGAAAGAAAAGTATAATCTAAAGACCATTAGAACTCGATGAATAAAATATTCTTTGATAGTTACTCAAAGTAACATACTGTAGAAAAAAAATTATACTTTACTCAAATAATACATTCTTCTTCTTCTTCTTTTTTTTTTTATATGAAACTTTATTTCTTTACATTATACTGCTGGATGATGATGATGATAATAATAATAATGAATATAACGCGTGTAAAATTATAGGAAGTGTTAAAAAGAACGAAAATTAAAAAAAAAAAACGAACCCTGAGAAAGAGAAAAAGAGAAAAGTAATTTACATTATAAAAAGATGTGTATATAATATTATTACTTTTCTCTTAAAAGATGATCAAACAAAATTCTCGTTAACATTATTTCCAACGCGTATATATTATAGAAAGAAAAATATATTCATAGTCAATCTTTGTGTTTTCTTTATAAAGATACACGAAAGAATCTAATATTTATCATTAAATATTCGTAATGTTCACATAAATTCAGATATAAGATATCAGGATATTATTTATTAAATATAAAAATAATACTTCATTGTTATCTTATTCAGATATAAAATATTCAATAATTTTGGATTTTTTCATAGAAAATACACAAAGATGTGTTATTTGTTTAAATATATAACATAATCAATTTTCATTTTTATATATTAATAAAAGATATCAACGAATATATATTTAGATACAATAAAATATTATATAATATCTTTCATTTATATTTAAATTTAATTACTATGAAAAATTGTATTTCCAACAGACTCAAAACAACATTATCATGTATTATTATTTATTTTCTTATATACATAATCTGTAACATTTCAATGTTATTAATTAATCATTGAAATATCTAAATAACTTTTGTCATAGGAGATATTATCCGATAATAATGTCGCTTAAATGCTTTACCATTACTTTTCTAAAAAGATAAGTGCTTCTTTTTCTATTATTGGTAAACATATCTAGCATACGCGTTTTTAAAAGGATTTCACAAGAATCTTTACGTCTTTTCTATAAAATACTACCATTTGAAACTAATGGTTGAGAAGAAGAAGAAGAAGAAGAAGAAGGAGGAAGAGGATGGAGATGGGGATAGGGATGCGGGGGAGGAGGAGGAGGTGGCGGGGGAGGAAATTGTACTCATTCACCCCATTTTTCTGAGATGATAGTAGTACTTGACAAATGGCGTTTTTCTTTACCCGACGATGTACGTTTTCTAAAGCACTCAACAAAAGGCGAAGATCGAATCACCTAGAAGAGTAAAGTTAAAATACTGAAAAGGATGACGCATCTGTGACATCTGTGATGTTTCTCACAGTTTCTTTACAGTATATGAAAAAGAAAAAAAAAAAAAAACAAAAAATAATATGAATTTTTTTCTATACCACACATATAATAAACTCTCTCGTATGATACTTTTTAATATTTTCTCTTTTTTTTTTTTTTTTTTTTT
>NW_014571800.1:0-1624 GCF_001313835.1 Polistes canadensis
TTTTTTTTGGTTAGTATTCGCATTAAAACTTGAAAGAAAACGTTTTAAAGCTTTTTTTTTTTAGCGTTTCTTTAGGTATCTGCTGGTTTTGAACTACGGTTGATTTCAGAAAGTCGCAAAAATTTCTTTCTAAATATATTTAAACATTTTTAGCGACGGTTAAAATGTGCTACTGGAAACAATTTAGAATAGATGTCATGTTTATTACAATTGATTTTTGTTGAAAATGAATTGAGTTTTTCACGTAAAGTAACCAAAAAATGTTGTAATAAAATGACTTTTTTTCTTTTTTTGAACTGCAGTTGTTTAATTATAAATAAAATTTGCTGGATTCTATTGAACGTTACACTTTTTTTTTGTTAGTTAACGCTTTAAATCTTAAAGGAAAACGTTTTACAGCTTTTTTTTATATAGCATTCTTTATGTATTTGCTAGTTTTGAACTACGGTTGATTTCAGAAAGTCGCAAAAATTTCTTTCTAAATATATTTGAACATTGTTAGCGACGGTTAAAATGTGCTACTAGAAACAATTCAGAATGGATGTAAGGTTTATTACAATTGGTTTTTGTTGAAAATGAATTGAGTTCTTTACGTAAAGTAACCAAAAAATGTTGTAATAAAATGATTTTTTCCCTTTTTTTTGACTGCAGTTTTCGAAATATAAATGTTATTTACTGGATTTTATTTAACGTAACACTTTTATTTCTTAGTATACGCTTTAAAACTTGAAAGAAAACGTTTTACAGCTTTTGTTTTATAGAATTTCTTTATGAATCTGATAGTTTAGAACTACGGTTAAATTCGGAAAGTAGCAAAAATTTCTTTCTAAATATATTTAAACATTTTTAGTTACAGTAAAAATGTGCTACTAGAAACAAAACAGAATGGATGTCATGTTTAATACAATCGATTTTCGTTTAAAAAGGATTGAATTCTCCACGTTAAGTAACAAAAAAATGTTGTAATTACATTATTTTTTTCCTTTTCTTGGACAGCAGTTGTTACATTATAAATGTTATTTGCATGATTTTATTGAACGTAACACTTTTTATTTGTTAGTATCCGCTTAAAAACGTAAAAGAAAACGATTTACAGCTTTTGTTATATAGCATTTCTTCATGTATCTGATAGTTTTGAACTACAGTAAAATTCAGAAAGTAGCAAATATACCTTTTAAAATATATTGAATTTTTTTTGTAAAGGTAAAAATGTGGTATAAGAAACCAGACATAATGGATGTCAGGTTTATTACAATCGATTTTCGTTGAAAAAAAATTGTGTACTCCACGTACAGTAACTAAAAAATGTTGTAATAAAATGATTTTTTTCCTTTTTTTGGACTGCAGTTGTTACATTATAAATGTTATTTGCTGGACTTTTTTGAACGTAACACTTTTTATTTGTTAATATACGCTTTAAAACTACTATAAAAACGTTTTACAGCTTTTGTTAAATAGCATTTCTATATGTATCTAAGTGTTTTTAACTACGGGTAATTTCAGAAAGTAGCAAAAATTTCTTTTTAAATATATTAAATCTTTTTTGTGAAGGTAAAAATGTGCTATTAGAAACAAGAAAGAATGGATGTCAGGTTTACTACAATCGATTTTCGTTGAAAAAGAA
>NW_014571801.1:0-1644 GCF_001313835.1 Polistes canadensis
TTACATAACGTGAAGAATCCAATTCTTTTTCAACGAAACTCGATTGTAGTTAACCTGACATTTAATCTGTTTTTTTTAGTAGCACCTWTTAACCGTCGCTAAAAATGTTTAAATATTTTTAGAAAAAAATTTTCGCTACTTTCTGAATTAAATTGTAGTTCAAAAATATCAGATACATAAAGAAATGCTATAAAACAAAAGCATTAAAACATTTTCTTTCGTGTTTTTAAGCGTAAACTAATAAGTAAAAATTATTTTGTTCAATAAAATCCATCATATAACATTTATAATTCAACAACTGCATTTCAAAAAAAGGAAAAAAATCATTTTATTACAACATTTTTTTTTTTACTTTACGTGAAAAACTCAATTCTTTTTCAACGAAAATTAATTGTAATAAACCTGACATCCATTCTGTTTTGTTTCTAGTAGCAGATATTAACTAACGCTAAAAATATTTAAATATATTTAGAATGAAATTTTTGCTACTTTCAGAATTAAACCGTAGTTCAAAACTATCAGATAAGAAAAGAAATGGTATCAAACAAAAGCTGTAAGAAATTTTCTTTCAAGTTTTTAAGCGTATACTAATAAGTAAAAAGTGTTTTTTTCACTAAAATTAAGCAAATAACATTTATAATTCAACAACTGCAGTTCAAAAAAAGGAAAAAAATAATTTTATTACAACATTTTTTGGTTACTTCACGTAAAGAATTTAAGTCTTTTTCAACGAAACTCGATTGTAGTAAACATGAAATTTAATCTGTTTTGTTTCTAGTAGCACATTTTAGCCGTCGCCTAAAAGGTCTAAATATATTTAAAAAGAAATTTTTGTTACTTTTTAAAATAAACCGTTGTTCAAAAGTATCAGATACATAAAGAAATGCTATTTATCAAAAGCTGTAAAACGTTTTCTTTTAAGTTTTAAAGCGTATACTAACAAATAAAAAGTTTTATGTCCAATGAAATCCAGCAAATAACATTTATATTTCAGCAAATCCAGACCAAAAAAAAAAAAAAAACCATTTTATTACTACATATTTTGGTTACTTTACGTGAAGAATTCGATTTATTTTCAACGAGACTCGATTGTAGTCAAACTTAAATCAATTCTGTCTTGTTTCTAATAGCACATTTTTACCTTCACAAAATAAAATTTAATATATTTAAAAAAAAATTTTCGCTACTTTCTGAATTATACCGTAGTTCAAAACTATCAGATATCTAAAGAAATGCTATGTAAAAAAAGCTATAAAACATTTTTTTTTAAGCTTTAAAGCGTATACTATTAACTAAAAAGTAGTATGTCTATTAAATTTTTGCCGATATCATTCAATTTTCAACAGCTGCAGTCGAAAAAGAGAAAAAATCATTTTATTACAAATATGTTTGGGGACTTCACGTGTACAATAAAATTTTTTTTTGATAAAATTCTATTGAAGTAAACCAAACATCTATTTTGTTAAGTTTTTAGAAGCATATTTTTACCTTCACAAAAAAAAATTAAATATATTTAAAATGAAATTTTTGCTACTTTCTGAATTATACCGTAGTTCAAAACTAGCAGATACATAAAGAATTGCTATATAAAAAAAGCTGTAAAACGTTTTCTTTCAAGTTTTAAAGCGCATGCTAACAAATAAA
>NW_014571802.1:0-1705 GCF_001313835.1 Polistes canadensis
TGGATCTTTTCGCAAGAGAAATTTTCGACGTTAACAAGAGAAAAGAATTTGCCTAACTCTCCCATTGTATCCGTCGTATAATGGAAAATATTCTATATACATGTGTACGTATACATGTATGTAGATACATGTATATGTAAATATATATTGCGATACAGAGAAATACGTAAATAAAAATCGGACGAATCTATTTTATAAAAAAGACATTACACGATCGAAAGCTACATCTGGAAAATCATTCCTTTATATTAAATTAACCTTGCGTAACGTTGAAGAATGCAAATTTTCTTTTCGTTTCCACTAACAGTAACTTTCTACGAAGTAGATAAATAAAAGAAAAATACAAAACGAAAAGTAGAGAAACAATGAAACAAGCTCGGAGAAGGAAATATATAATGACGTTTTAATGAAATAATTTTTAGCGTATTTTCTTACCAAATAAAGGAATTTACAATATTACGAAATACCATACGTTTAATTTAATTTGACAGAAACGTGRGAATTTTCAAGAAAATAATAAATTACTTATAAATCGAAAATATAATATGTTCAAATACCAAAAGTATTTTATTTTAATACGAACGCAATACATTGTCTAAAAATACAACACCTTTATACCACTTTTCGTAATAGTTTCGTGATATTTCGAACTATTTCAGCCATAACATACAATGCCACATTACATCACGTCACGTCATGGTATGCTATGATGATACGGTTTTACTGAACTCGCTGAAATATTATATATAGGAGTAAAAATCTCACGAGAAAGAGATGTGTTATTTATTTTCTTTCTTTTTTTTTTACTTTCATAAACTGCAATATCCCGGTGACTTTTTCTCAACGAGAACGCTTATTGTTCTCAACATGAAATCCTACAAAAAACTAGGGATTTTCTTTAACACTACCAGCTCTTATGTTTCAAGCAACTACATATTTCTTCTGTAACCTTACAAATCGTTAATTTTCTGAGAAAATGATAAATAAAATGAACAAAAATAATAATAATAAAATGTGTTCTATTGAATTAAATTGTAATTTAATAATATTTTTTTCCGATTTATTTTATTATATGTTATTTCCCCAAAGAAACTAAACAAAGTTAATGGTAAATAATAAAATTAGACAAACCTAAATTAAATTAGAATCAAATTTTATTATTTGCTTAGGAAAAGAAAATTCTATTCTACAAATAATCAATTGAACAAGAATACAAATAACTTTAAACGTTTTAGTAAATTTTAGATGATAAACGAACGCAAAAACATTTAACATACAATGAGAAATAAAAAGAGAAGAAAATGTAAAGAGAGAAAGAAAAAAAATAAATAAAAGTTCAATTCAGCAGAGACTAGTTCGGAAAAAAAGGATAGAGAGAGAGAGAGAGAGAGAGAGAGAGAGAGTCCAGTCAAGGTTTGAGAAAAATATGCGTCGTTTGGTGATTGCTGTCCGTTGGCAGAATTTTTTTGTTAAACGAAACAAAAGTATAGGTGAACAATTCTTGTGTAAACGAACATAGCGCTACGATTCTCTCTATGAAACCATGATAACACGACGCGACTAGCTAGAATGACGTTTCTGTATATGTAAAATTCARAGAAACTCAATTCTCCTCTCGTTCTACGAACAAGTAATTTTTCTATCTCTCTCACTTTCTCGGTGTATGTGAGTATGTGTCTACGTGTGTGTTAGCTCCTCGCAATTT
>NW_014571804.1:0-1601 GCF_001313835.1 Polistes canadensis
GGTAAAAATATAATATTAGAAACTAAAAAGAATAGATGTTTGGTTGACTAAAATAAAATTTTGTTGAAAAATAATTGAATTCTATACGTAAAGGAACAAAAAAAAGTCGTAATAAAATGATTTTTTCTCTTGTTTTTCACTGCAGTAGTCTAAATATAAATGATGTTGCCAAATTTTTTTAATTTTATTACTTTTTATTTGTAAGTATACGCTTTAAAACTTAAAAAAAAACGTTTTATAGCATTTGTTCTATAGCACTTCTCTAGATATCTGATAGTTTTTAACTATAATTCAACTCAACAAGCTGCAAAAATTTCTCTTAAATATATATTAAACGTTTTTTAGCAAAGGTAAAAATGTGCTTTTAGAAACTAAATAGATTGGATTTCAGGTTAAATACAATCAAGTTTTGTCAAATATACTTAAATTCTTCTTTCATAGTAACCTAAAAAAATTATATTAAAATGATTTTTTCTCTTTTTTTCTACTGCAGTAGTCAAAATATAAATGATTTTAGCCAAATTTTTTCGGACCTAACACATTTTATTTGTAAGTATACGCTTAAAAGCTTAAAAGAAAACGTTTATTAGCTTCTCGTAAATAGCACTTTTATAGAAATTTTATAGATTTTAACTGCGATATAATTCACAAAGTAGCAAAAATTACTTTTAAATATATTAAAAATTTTTTTGCAACGGTAAAAATGTGCTATTAGAAACTAAACAGATTGGATATCAGGTTAAATACAATGTAGTTTTGTCAAAAAATACATAAATTCTTCTCGTAAAGTAATCCAAAAATGTTATAATAAAATTATTATTTTCCTTTTTTTGGACTGCACTAGTGGAAATCTAAATGTCTTTTGTTAGATTTTATTGGACTATACACTTTTTATTTGTTAGTACACGCTTTAAAACTTGAAAGAAATCGTTTAATAGCTTTTGGTAAAAAGCAACTTTTTAGATTTTTTTAATTTTTTTACCAAGATTTAATTCATAAAGTAGCGAAAATTGTTTTATATATTAAAAAATATTTTTTGCGAAGAATAAAATTTGCTACTAGAAACTAAATAGAATAGATGTAAGGGTGTCTACAATTTAATTTTGTCGAAAAATAATTGAATTCTACACGTGACGTAACTAAAAAAAGTTGTAATAAAAATATGTTTTTCCTTTTTTTGTGACTGCAGTTGTTTAAATATAAATGTTATTTACTAAATTTTATCGGATCAACACTTTTTATTTGTTAGTATACGTTCTAAAACTTGAAAGAAAACGTTTTATAGCTTTTGGTATACAACATTTCTTTAGATATCTGATAGGTTTAACTATAATTTAATCTAGAAAGCAGCGAAAATTTTTTTTAAATATATTAGAAAATTTTTTGCGACAGAAAGAAGTGCTATTAGAAAAAAGACAGAATGTATGTCAGGTTGACTTTAGTTGTTAATGAGTTTTATAATATTAAAAATATTAAGATACTCAAATTATACTCAAAATGCTAAGAAATTAGATGAATTTAGTACTTTTCTTTAAATAGAAAGATATTTAATGTGTTTTGTTTTTTTATTTGAAAAAAAAAAATTTAATAAGCAAAGTACT
>NW_014571805.1:0-1591 GCF_001313835.1 Polistes canadensis
GTTATAGAGCATTTCTTTATGTATCTGATAGTTTTTACCTATGATTTATTTAGAAACTAGCAAAAATTTCTTTCTAAATATATTTCAATATTTTTAGCGACAGGAAAAATGAGCAACTAGGAACAAAACAAAATAAATGTTAGTTTTACTGCAATTGATTTTCGTTAAAAGAAATTGATTCCTTTACGTTTAGTAACCAAAAAATTGGGTAATAAAATGATTATTTTCTTTTTTTTGGACTGCAGTTGTTAAAATATAAATGTTATTTGCTAGATTTAATTTAACGTAACACTTTTTATTTGTTTGTATACGCTTTAAAACTTGAAAGAAAACGTTTTAAAGCTTTTGTTATATAGCATTTTTTTATGTATCTGCTAGTTTTGAGCTACGGTTTAATTTAGAAAGTAGCAAAAATTTTGTTTTAAATATATTATATCTTTTTTGTGAAGGTAAAAATGTGCTATCCGAAACAAGACAGAAGGGATGTCAGCCTTTATACAATCGAATTTCGTTGAAAAATATTTGAGTTTTCACCTAAAGTAACCAAAAAATGTTGTAATAAAATGATATATTTCCTTTTTTTGGACTGCCGTTATTGAAATATTAAATTTATTTGCTGGATTTTATTGAACGTAAAACTTTTTTTTTGTTAGTATACGCTTTAAAACTTAAAAGAAAACGTTTTACAGGTTTTGTAATATAGCATTTCCTTATGTATCTGATAGTTTTAAATTACGGTTTAAATCAGAAAGTAGCGAAAATTTCTTTTATAATATATCAAATTTTTTTTGTTAAGGTACAAATGTGCTAATAAAAACTTAACAGAATAGATGTTTGGTTGACTCCAATAGAATTTTGTCGAAAAAAAATTTATTTGTACACGGGAAGTAACAAAACGTAGTTGTAATAAAATGATTTTTCCTCTTTCTCCGATTGCAGTTGTTGAAATATAAATGTTATTTGCTTGATTTTATTGGATCTAAAACTTTTTATTTGTTAGTATACGCTTTATTACTTGAAAGTAAACTTTTTACAGCTTTTGTTATATAGCATTTCTTTATGTATCTGATAGTTTTGAACTACGGTTTAATTCAGAATGTAGCGAAAGTTTTTTTCAAATATATTGGAAATTTTATAGTGACTGTAAAATTTGCTATTTAAAACAATACAGAGTGGATGTTTGCTTTACTACAATTGAGTTTCGTTGAAAAAGTATTGAGTTCTTCGCGTAAAGTAACCATAAAATGTTGTAATAAAATGATTATTTTCTTTTTTTTTTACTGCTGTTTTTAATATATAAAAGTTATTTGCTGAATTTTATTAAACGTAACACATTTTATTTGTTAGTATACGCTTTAAAACATAAAAGAAAACGTTTTACAGGTTTTGTAATATAGCATTTCTTTATGTATCTGATAGTATTTTCCCACGATTAAATTTAGAAACTAGTGAAAATTTTTTTTTAAATATATTTCAACATTTTAAACGTCGGTAAATATGTGCTACTAGAAACAAAAGAAAATAAGTTTTGGGTATATTTCAATCGAGTTTCGTTAAAAGGAATTGAATTCTTTACGTAAAGTTACCAAAA
>NW_014571806.1:0-1705 GCF_001313835.1 Polistes canadensis
TTTTATATATTATATATATATTTTTGACGAATATATTCGTATGTTAATATTATTCTAACACGCGTAAACGTTTCACCATGAAGAATCGTTCATTTATTTAATTACAGAGATTGGTAAAATGTTCATGTTCATAATTTATTAAATAAATATCAATAATATATAACACAAGATACTTACCAGATCTTATTTGCAATTTGGTCATGTAATACATGTTAACAGCTCGTTGTGGTTGAGCTGCCGGATTCGAAGCTGCAGTTTCATTTTGTAATTGGCAAAGTGTGTCCTGCATCGGTGCTAAAGGATTGACAACGAAGGAAAATGCTGCAGCTTGGCATTCGGCTTCTTCTCGGCACCAACCTTGGCACTCGTAAAGTGATAAATTTCTCACACTGTAATAGGTTGTACCTCGGTAATCGTAATCGGTTAATTTCTCAAACGCTGTTCTTGCTGTAATTACAAACAAATATAAAAAAAAAAAAGAAATTAAGTAAAATAATTATAAGAATAATTTTGTTGATTGATTTATGCAACACGTAGATAGAAGAACATTTCAATCAAACCAAAAAAATCATTATTTCTAGAGAGATTTTTTTTTTTTATCGATAAAAATAATATTTTTCTTTAACCGATAATATTTAAATAAGATTGATAGGTAAAAAAATTCTCGTAAGTCGAGAATTTATCTCGTGAAAATAAACAGGTATAGATTGCTACTTCATTTGTATTCCACTTGAAATACTTACCCAATGCAGCGTGACCACCGGTAAACATAACCACGAGTATCAGGCCTGCAGTTGCAGCTGCAGCTGTGCCGATTCCGAACGTGCCCATCTGTAATATAAGGGGAAAAAAAAAACTGAGTGAGAAACGGCTAATTATTATGAGTTACCTTGTTGAGATTTTGTTTTGTTTTGTTTTTATTAATTAAAAGAAAAATTTTTTTTATTATTTTATAGTATCTTTTTTATTATTATTATTATTATTATTATTATTATTATCACCACCGAGGACAAATAAAAATAACGTCGTTATCATCTTTTACTTGTTGTCACATATTTCTCTACTAGGATATCAAAAAAAAAAAAAAAAATAAAAAATAAAACTATACTCGATAACTTTTACACAATGACGCAACCATTTGCGTTTCCACACAGCATTCCTGATACGTAATGCGTGCAAGTGTTTGTAGAATGTCGGTTAGCTTGTATAAATTCGTAGAATACACACACACATACACACACACGATTTCACATAATCATTTTGTAAAATATAATATTCAACGTAACGAACGATTATTTTTATTTCTTTCATTCCTTTTTTTACGTGCTAGTCAAATTAATTTTTACTAACTAGTGACTTGTATGAATGCATTTTCTTTTTTTTTTTTTTTGGGGGGGGGTTGTGCAGAAGGTTAAAAGAATGTAATAATAAATAGAGCAACTATGTTAGAATATTTAAACATTAGTAATAAATAAGTATCGTAGGGAAATTGGATATTAAAAAGAACTAGAACTTAGTTTTTATTAATTGATTAAAACTAAGTTCTAGTTCTTTTTAATGATTAATTAAATTATTGTAAATAATTGAATTATTGTAAAAATATTAATGAAATTATTAATAAATAAGTATCGTAGGGAAATTGGACATTAAAAAGAACTAGAACTTAGTTTTGATTAATTGATTAAAACTAAGTTCTAGTTCTTTT
>NW_014571807.1:0-1642 GCF_001313835.1 Polistes canadensis
TAAGTTCTTTTTGGTATTTGTATATAAAATAATATGTCATAATAAATAATTTTAGTTGCTGAGGAAGTCTCAAATAGAGACGAAACGTTCAACGGATTAATATTGTGTTCATCTTAATTAAACCCGTCCAAAAAACAACTTCCCTAAGAGTAAACTTAGTAATAATATTAATAAATTTTGGATAAGAAAAAAAAAATCTTGATTATATTAACACTAAATAATAACGATCAATTTAACGAAGTTTAGATGTTTTGTAATTTAAATATTATTAAAAAGAAAAATTTATTTCTACTTAATGAAAAAAGACGCTAAACTGTAAAGATTAAGTTGGAAACGTCTAACTAAATCAAACTAAGTTCTACTTCTTTCATGTCCAAGTTCCCTGTTCAACTTAAAAGTAATTTATTAAATTTATTCAAGTAAAAAGAGATTAATTGTGTTAAGTACTTTCTTTTAAATAGAAATAAATTAGATGAGTTAGGTTCTTTTATTTAAATTGAAAGAGATTTTATGAGTTGAGTACTTTTATTTAAATAGAAAGATATTTGATAAGGTTAAACTTTTATTTAAATAGAAAGAGATTTGATAAGTTGAGTAATTTTATTTAATTGTAAAGAGATCTGATAAGATAAGTGCTTATATTCAAATAAAAAGAGATACAAAATGTTAGGTACCTTCGTTCAAATGGAAAGTTTATACAAGTATTTAGTACTTCTATTCAAAGGGGAAGAGATTACATAATTAGAGTTCTTTCATTTGAATAGAAAGATATTAGATGAGTTAGGTACTTTTATTTCAAATAAAAAATTTAATGATTTAAGTACTTTTATTCAAATAGACAGGGATTTGATGAGTTTCATACCTCTATTTAAAAGGAAAGAGCGTTGATAAATAAGAAACTTTAAATAAAATACAAACAGATTAGGTGAGTTCAGTATTTTTAATCAAATTGGAAGAGATTTGAGGAGTTAAGTACTTTTATTTAAATAAAACAGAATTTATTACGATGGGTACTTATATTTAAATAGAAATAGATTATATAAGTATAGTACTTTTCTTAAAATAGAAAGAGATTTGATGGGTTAAGTTCTTTCATTTAAATAGAATGTAAATTGTTGAGTTAAGTACCTTTATTCAAATTAAAATACATTGAAGTGTAAGTACTTTTATTCAATTACAAAATGATTTAATAAATTGTATACTATTATACAAAATAAAATAAATTTTTATAAGTCTAGTACTATAAATTAAATAAGAAAAGATTTAATATGTTAGGTACTGTTATTCAAATGGAAATAGAATTTATGAGTTGGGTACTTGTATTCAAATACAAAGAGGTTTGGTAAGTGGGGTTCTTTTATTCAAATAGCAAAAGATTTCATGACTTAGGTACCTACATTTAAGTAAATAGAGATTTGATAAAAGAAGTACCATCATTTAAATAAAAAGAGTTTTATTGAGTTGGAAACTTAAAATTAAATAGGAAAAGATTGGATGAGTTAAGTAATTTTATTCAAAGAGTAAATGATTTTATGAGTTAAGTACTTTCATTAACATTAAAAGATATTTAATGAGTAGAGTTTTGTTATTTAAATAGAAAGAAAATTGATTAGTAAAGTACCTTAATTTAAACTAAAATAGA
>NW_014571808.1:0-1653 GCF_001313835.1 Polistes canadensis
AATAAATGTCAGGTTTATTAAAACCGAGTTTCGTTGAAAAATAATTTATTTCTTTACGTTAAGTAACCAAAAAATGTTGTAATAGAATGATTTTTTCCCTTTTTTTGGATTGCAGTAGCCAAATTATAAATGTTATTTGCTGAATTTTATTGAGCGTAACACTCTATATTTTTTAGTATGTTCTTTAAAACTTAAAAGGAAACGTTTTACAGCTTTTTTTTATATAGCATTTCTTTATGTTTCTGCTAGTTTTTAAATACAATTTATTTCAGAAAGTAGCAAAAATTAGTTTTTAAATATATAAATCTTTTTTGTGAAGGTAAAAATGTGGTATTTGAAACAAGACAGAATTGATGTCAGCTTTACTACAATCGAGATACGTTGAAAAAGAATTGATTTCTTCACGTAAAGTAGCCAAAAAATGGTATAATAAAATAATTTTTTTCCTATTTTTGGTCTAAAGTTGTTTAAAATAATAATGTTATTTGCTTGATTTTATTAGACCTAAAACTTTCTATTTGTAAGTATACGCCTTAAAACTTGAAAGAGAAAGTTTTACAGCTTTTGTTATATACGATTTCTTTATGTATCTGATAGTTTTTGACGACGGTTTAATTCAGAAAGAAGCAAAAATTTCTTTTTAAATATAGGTAAAAATTTTTAGCGACGGTAAAAATGTGCTACTAGGATCAAAACAAAGTAAAAGTCAGGTTTACTACAATGGAGTTTCGTTGAAAAAGAATTGAGTTCTTCACGTAGAGTAACCAAAAAATGTTGTAATAAAATGAGGATTTTTCTTTTTATGGGGTGCAGTTGTCGAAATCTAAATGTTATTTGCTATATTTAATTCCACGTAAAACTTTTGATTGGTTAGTAAACGCTTTAAAACTTATAAGAAAACGTTTTACAGCTTTTGTTATATAGCATTTCATTATGTACCTAACAGTTTTGAACTACGCTTTAATTCAGAATGTAGCAAAAATTTCTCTTTAGATATATACAATCTTTTTTGTGAAGGTAAAAATTTGCTATTAGAAACAAGTTAAAATGGATGTCAGGTTTACTACAGTCGAGTTTCGTTGAACAAGAATTGAGTTTTTCACGTTAAATAACCAAAAAATGTTGTAATAAAATGATTTTTTTCCTTTTTTTAAACTGCACTATTTAAAATATAAATGTTATCTGCTGGATTTTATTGAACGTAACACTTTTTATTTTTTAGTATACGCTTTAAAACTTGAAAGAAAGCTTTTTACAGCTTTTATTATATACCATTTATTTATGTATCTGATAGTTTTGAACTACGGTATAATTCAAAAAGCACCAAAAATTTTTCTTAAATATATTTAAACATTATTAGCAACGGAGAAATTGTGCTTCTAGAAACAAAACAAAATAAATGTCAGGTTTACTACAACCGAGTTTCGTTGAAAAAGAATTAAAATCTTCACGTAAAGTAATTTAAAAAAGTTCGTAATAAAAAGATTTTTTTCCTTTTTTTGTACTGCAGTTGTTAAAATATAAATGTTATTATCTGGATTTTATTGAACGTAACACTTTTTATTTGGTAGTATACGCTTTAAAACTTGAAAGAAAACTTTTTACATCAATTGTTATATAGCATTTCTTTATGTATCTGATAGTTTTGAACTA
>NW_014571809.1:0-1701 GCF_001313835.1 Polistes canadensis
GGAAAACGTTTTATAGCGTCTGATAAATAGCACTTTTTTAGTTTTTATTTATTTTATAACTACGATTTATTCCCTGAAGTAGCAGAAATTTCTTTTTAAATATAATAATACATTTTTAGCAACAGTAAAAATGAAATACTGGAAACTAAACAGAAAAGATATTCTGTTGACTACAATCGAATTTCTTCAAAATATAATTAAGTTCTAAACGTAAAGTAACCAAAAAAAGTTATAAAAAAATGATTTTTTCTCTTTTTTTGGACTGCAGTGGTTAAAATATAAATTTTATTTGCTAGATATTATTTGAAGTGAAACTTTTTATTTGTTAGTATACGCTTCAAAAGTTGAAAGAAACTTTACTATAGCTTTTGTTCTATAGCATTTTTTTAGATATCTGATAGTTTTCACTAATAATTAATCTATAAAGCAGCAAAAACTTTTCCTCAATATATTATAAAGTTTTTAGCGAAGGTACAATGTGCTATTGAAAACTATAAAGAACAGATGTTTCGTTGACTACAATCGAATTTCTTTATAATATAATGGAATATTACACGTAAGGTAACCAAAAAACGTTGTAATAATATGATTTTTTTTCTTTTTTAGGACTGCAGTGATTAAAATATAAATTTAATTTGCTAGCTTTAATTTGACTAAACACTTTTTAAGTGTTAGTATACGCTTTAAAACTTACTAGAAAACATTTTATAGCTTGTGTTATATAGCTTTTTTTTAGAAATTTTATAGTTTTTAACTACAGTTTTAATCCTAAAAGTAGCAAAAATTTCTTTTTAAATAAACTAAAACATTTTTAGCAACGGTACAAATGTGCTACAAGAAACAAAAAAGAATGGACGTCAGGTTTACTATAATCGAGTTTCGACGAAAAAGAATTGAATTTTTCACGTAATAAAACCAAAAAGTGTTGTAATAATATGATTTTTTCTCTTTTTTTAGACTGCAGTTGTTAAAATATAAATGTTATTTGTAAGATTTTATTAGACCAAAAACTTTTCATTTGTTAGTATAAGCTTTAAAACTTGAAAGAAAATGTTTTATAGGTATTTTTTCTACAGCATTTTTTTAGATATTTGATAGTATTTACTTATAATTAATCTAGAAAGCAGCGAAAACTTTTCTTGAAATTATTTAAAAGTTTTTAGCAAAGGTACAATGAGCTATTAGAAACATTACAGAATGGATGTCAGGTTGACTATAATCGAGTTTCGACGAAATAAAAATTGAATTCTAAACGTAAAATAACTAAAAAATTTCGTAATAAAATTATTTTTTTCCTTTTTCTTGACTGCAGTTGTCTAAATATAAATTATATTAGCATAATTCATTAGGACCAAACACTTATTATTTGTAAGTATACGCTTTGAAGCTTGACGGAAAACGTTTTATAGCGTCTGATAAATAGCACTTTTTTAGTTTTTATTTATTTTATAACTACGATTTAATCCCCGAAGTAGCAGAAATTTCTTTTTAAATATAATAATACATTTTTAGCAACGGTAAAAATGAAATACTGGAAACTAAACAGAAAAGATATTTTGTTGACTACAATCGAATTTCTTCAAAATATAATTGAGTTCTAAACGTAAAGTAACCAAAAAAAGTTGTAAAAAAATGATTTTTTCTCTTTTTTTGGACTGCAGTGGTTAAAATATAAATTTTATTTGCTAGATATTATTCGAA
>NW_014571810.1:0-1668 GCF_001313835.1 Polistes canadensis
AGCAAAAATTTTTCCTAAATATATGGAAAAAATTATAGTGACGGTAAAATATGCTATTAGTAATAAGACAGAATAGATGTAAGGTTGACTACAAYCGAGTTTCGTTGAAAAAGAATTGAACTCTTCTCGTAAAGTAACAAAAAATGTTGTAATAGAATGATTTTTTTCCTTTTTCTGGAATGCAGTTGCTGAAATATAAATTTTATTTGCAGGATCTTATTATACGTTACAGTTTTTATTTGTTAGAATGCGCTTTAAAACTTAAGAGAAAACGTTTTAAAGCTGTTTTTGCATAGCAATCCTTTATGTATCTGCTAGTTTTGAACTACGGTTTAATTCAGCAAGCAGCAAAAATTATTTTTAAATATATTGAAAAATTAATAGTGACAGTAAAATGTGCTATTCCAAGTAAGACAGAGTAGATGTCAGCTTTACTACAATCGAGTTTCGGTAAAAATAAATTGAGTTCTTCACGTAACGTATCAAATAAATGTTGTAATAGAATGATTTTTTTCCTTTTTTGGGACTGCAGTTGTTGACATATAAATGTTATATGATGGATTTTATTGAACGTAACACATATATATGTTAATATACGCTTTAAACTTTGAAAGAAAACGTTTAACAGCTTTTGGTATATAGCATTTCTTTATGTATCTGATAGTTTTGAACTACAGCTTAATTCAGAAAGACGCAAAAATTTTTCTTAAATGTATTGAAAAATTTATAGTGACGGTAATATGTGCTATTCGAAACAAGACAACATAAACGTCAGGTTTACTACAATCAAGTTTCGTTAAAAAAGAATTTAATTCTTCACGTTAAGTAAACAAAAAATGTTGTAATTGAATGATTTTTTTCCTTTTCTTAATCTGCAGTTGTTGAAATATAAATGTTATTTTCTGGATTTCATTGGACGAAAAACTTTTTATTTGTTAGGATACGCTTTAAAGCTTGAGAGAAAACGTTTTACAGTTTTTTTATATAGCATTTCCTTATGTATCTGCTAGTATTCAACTTCGGTTTTATTCAGAAAGCAGCAAATATTTTCCTTAATATATTGAATTATTTATAGAAACAGTAAAATGTGCTATTCGAAACAAGACAAAGTAAATGTCAGGTTTACTGCAATCGAGTTTTGTAGAAAAGAAATTTATATCTTTACGTTAAAAAACCAAAAAAAAAATTTTTTCCTTATTTTGGACTGCAGTTGTTGAAATATAAATGTTACAATCTGAGTTTTATTGAACGTAACACTTTTTATTTGTTAGTATGTGCTTTATAACTTGAAAGAAAAAGTTTTACAGCTTTTTGTATATAGCATTTTTTTATGTATCTGCTAGTTTTGGACTTCGGTTTAATTCAGAAACAGCGAAAATTTTTCCTAAATATATCAAAAATTTATAGTGACGGTAAAATGTGCTATTCAAAACAAAACAAAATAAATGTCAGGTTTACTGCAATCGAGTTTCGTTAAAAAAGAATCGAATTCTTCGTAAAGTAACTAAAAAATCTTGTAATAAGATGATTTTTTTCTTTTTTTTGGACTGTATTTGTTGAAATATAAATTTTATTTGCAGGATCTTATTAAACGTTACACTTTTTATTTGTTAGTATGCGCTTTAAAACTGGAGAGAAAACGTTTTAAAGCTTTTTTTATATAGCAAT
>NW_014571811.1:0-1595 GCF_001313835.1 Polistes canadensis
TGTGCTATTAGAAACAAGACAGAATGGACGTCAGGTTTACCACTATCGATTTACGTTGTAAAAGAATTGAGTTCTTCACGTAAAGTAACTAAAAAATGTTGTAATAAAATGATTCTTTTCTTTTTTTTGAACTGCTGTTGTTAAATTATAAAGGTAATTTGCTAGATTTTATTGAACGTGACACTCTTTATTTGTTAGTATTCGCTTTAAAACTTGAAAGAAAACGTTGTAGAACTTTTGTTATATGGCATTTCTTTATGTATCTAATAGTTTTAAACTACGGTTTAATTTAGAAAGTAGCAAACATTTCTTATTAAATATATTATATCTTTTTTATAAAGGTAAAAATGTGCTATTAGGAACAAGACAGAATGGACGTCAGGTTTACTACAATCGAGTTTCTTTAAAAAAGAATTAAGTTCTTCACGTACAGTAACCAAAAAATGTTGTAATAACATAATTTTTTTTTCTTCTTTGGACTGCAGTTATTAAAATATAAATGTTATTTGCTAGATTTTATTAAACGTAACACTTTTTAATTGTTAGTATGCGCTTTAAAACTTGAATGAAAACGTTTTACAGCTTTTTTTATAGAGCATTTCTTTAGGTGTTTGCTAATTTTAAACTACGGTTGAGTTAAGAAAGTCGCAAAAATTTCTTTCTAAATATATTTAAACATTTTTAGCAGCGGTTAGAATGTGCTACTAAAAACAAACAAGAATGGATGTCAGGTTTATTACAATCGATTTTCGTTAAGAATGAATTGAGTTCTTCACGTAAAGTAAACAAAAAATGTTGTAATAAATTGATTTTTTCCATTTTTTTAGACTGCAGTTGTTGAAATATAAATTTTATTCGCTTAATTTTATTGCAAGTAACACTTTTTATTTGTAAGTATAAGCTTTAAAACTTGAAAGAAAACGTTTTAAAGCTTTTTTTATTTAGCATTTCTTTATGTATCCAATAGATTTGAACTACGGTTTTATACAGAAAGCAGCAAAAATTTCTTTTTTAATATATTTCAACATTTTTAGCGACAGTTAAATTGTGCTATTAGAAACAAGACAGAATGGACGTCAGGTTTACCACTATCGATTTACGTTGTAAAAGAATTGAGTTCTTCACGTAAAGTAATTAAAAAATGTTGTAATAAAATGATTATTTTCCTTTTTTTGAACTGCCGTTGTTAATTTATAAAGGTAATTTGCTAAATTTTTTTGAACGTAACACTATTTGATTGTTAGTATACGCTTTGAAACTTGAAAGAAAACGTTGTACAGCTTTTGATATATAGCATTTCTTTATGTATTTAATAGTTTTGAACTACGGTTTAATTCAGAAAGTAGCAAAAATTTCTTTTTATATATACTAAATGTTTTTTATGAAGGTAAAAATGTGCTATTAGAAACAAGACAGAATCGACGTCAGGTTTACTACAATCGAGTTTCTTTGAAAAAGGATTGAGTTCTTCAAGTACAGTAACCAAAAAGTTTTGTAATAAAATGATTTTTTTCCTTTTTCTGAACTGCAGTTGTGGGAATATAAATGTTATTTGCTGGATTTTATTGAACGTAACACTTTTTATTTGTTAGTAT
>NW_014571812.1:0-1597 GCF_001313835.1 Polistes canadensis
AAAAAAAATTAAATTCTTAACGTTAACTAACCAAAATAAGTTTAAATGGAATGATTTTTTCCCTTTTTTTGGACTGCAATTGTTGAAATATAAATGTTATTTGCTGGATTTTATTGAATGTTACACTTTGGATTTGTTATTATACGCTTTAAATTTTGAAAGAAAACGTTTTGCAACTTTTGTTATATAGCATTTAATTATGTATCTAATAGTTTTGAACTACAGTTTATTTCAAAATGTAGCAAAAATTGCTTTCTAAATATATTTAAACAATTTTAGTTACGGTTAAAATGTGCTACTAGAAACAAAACAGATTAAAATCAGGTTGACTACAATCGAGTTTCGTAGAAAAGGAATTCAATTCTTAACGTTAAGTAACCAAAAAATGTTGTAAAAAAATGATTTTTTTCCTTTTTTTTAAATGCAATTTTGGAATTATAAATGTTATTTGCAGGATTTTATTAAACGTTACACTTTTTATTTTTAGTATTCGCTCTAAAACTTAAAAGAAAACGTTTTACAGCTTTTGTTATATAGAATTTCTTTATATATCTAATAGTTTAGAACTAAGGTTTATTTCAGAAAGTAAAAAAAATTTCTTTCTAGATATATTTAAACATTTTTAGCGATGGTTAAAATGTGCTACTAGAAACAAAACAGAATAGATGTCAGGTTTATTACAATCGATTTTCGTTGAAAATAAATTGAGGCTTTTACGTAAAGTAACCAAAAAATGTCGTAATAAAATGATTTTTTCCCTTTTTCTGGGCTGCAGTTGTTGAATTAAAAATGTTATTTGCTGGATTTTATTAAACGTTAAACTTTTTATTTTTTAGTATACGCTTTAAAACTTAAAAGAAAACGTTTTACAGCTTTTGTTATATAGCATTTCTCTATGTATCTGATAGATTTGTACTACAGTTTAATTTAAAAAGTAGCAATAATTTCTTTCTAAATATATTAAATCTTTTTTGTGAAGGTAGAAATCTACCATTAGAAACAAGAAAGAATGGACGTCAGGTTTACTACAATCGATTTTCGTTGATAATGAACTGAGTTATTTACGTAAAGTAACCTAAAAATGTTGTAATAAAATGATTTTTTTCCTTTTTTTGGACTGCAGATGTTAAAATATAAATTTTATTTGCTGGATTTTATTGAAAGTAAATCTTCCTATTTGTAAGTATACTCTTTAAAACTTGAAAGAAAACGTTTTACAGCTTTTGTTATATAGCATTTCTTTATGTATCTTATAGTTTGGAACTAAGGTTTATTTCCGAAAGTAGCAAAAATTTCTTTCTAGATATATTTAAACATTTTTAGCGACGGTTAAAATGTGCTACTAGAAATAAAGCAGATTAAATGTCAGGTTGACTACAATCGAGTTTCGTAGAAAAGGAATGCAATTCTTTACGTTAAGTAACAAAAAAATTTTGAAATAAAATGATTTTTTTCCTTTTTTTAAACTGCAATTTTCGAATTATAAATTTTATTTGCTGGATTTTATTGAAAGTTACACTTTTTATTTTTTAGTATTTGCTTTAAAACTTAAAATAAAACGTTTTACAGCTTTTGTTATATAGCATTTCTTTATGTA
>NW_014571813.1:0-1613 GCF_001313835.1 Polistes canadensis
TGTTACGTTCAATAAAATCCAGCAAATATCATTTATATGTCAAAAACTGCAGTTCAAAAAAAGGAAAAAAAATCATTTTATTACAACATTTTTTAGTTACTTAACGTGAAGAATTAAATTCTTTTTCAACGAAACACGATTGTAGTAAACCTGACATCCATTCTGTCTTGTTTGAAAAAGCACATTTTTACCTTTACAAAAAGATATAATATATTTGAAAAGAAATTTTTGCTACTTTCTGAAATAAATCGTAGTTCAAAACTAGCGGATACATAAAAAAATGCTATATAAAAAAAGCTGTAAAACGTTTTTTCTCAAGTTTTAAAGGGCATACTAACAAATACAAAGTGATAAGTTCAATAAAATCTAACAAATAACATTTTTATTTTAACAACTGCAGTCCAAAAAAAGAAAAAAATCATTTTATTGCGTCATTTCTTTGTTACCGTACGTGAAGAATTCAATTCGTTTTCAACGAAATAGGGTTGTAGTTAACCTGACATTGATTTTGTTTAGTTTCTAACAGCAAACGTGTACCGTCGCTAACAATTTTTATTATATTAAAAAAGAAACTTTCGTTACTTTTTGGATAAAATCGTAGTTAAAAACTAAATAGTTTCTAAAAAAATGCAATATAACAAAAGCTATAAAACCTTTTCTTTGAAGCTTTAAAGCGCATACTTACAAATAAAAAGTTTAAAGTCCAATAAAATCTAGCAAATATCATTTATAATTTAACAACTGCTGTTTAAGAACAGAGAAAAAATCCTTTTATTACAACTTTTTTTGGTTACTTTACGTGTAGAATTCCATTTTCTCTCGACAAAGCTCGATTGTAGTCAGTCTGACATCCATTGTGTTTAGTTTCTTATAGCACATTTTACAATCGCTAAAATTTTTTCAATATTTTTAGAAAATATTATCGCTGCTTTTTCGAAAAAAAAAAAATTACAAACAATTAGATATCTAAAGAAGTGCTATATAACAAAAGCTATAAAATGTATTCTTTTAAGTTTTAAAGCGTATACTTACAAGAAAAAAGTGGTAAGTCCAATAAAATCTAGCAAATACCATTTATATTTTTTCGTTTAAGCTCAGAAAAAAGAAAAACATTATTTTATTACAAGTTTTTTTGGTTACCTACAGGAAGAATTCAATTTCTTTTCAACAAAACTCGGTTGTAGTAAACCTGACATCTATTCTGATTTGTTTCTATAAGCACATTTTAATCGTCGCTAAAAGATTTTTATTATATTGAAAAAGAACATTTTGCTACTTCTTGGATTAAATCGTAGTTAAAAACTATAAAATTATTAAAAAAGTGCTATATTAAAGGAGCTATACAACGTTTTCTTTCCAGTTTTAAAGCGTATACTAACAAATAATAAGTGTTATGTCCAATAAAATCCAGCAAATAACATTTATATTTTTATAACTGCAGTTCCAAAAAAAGGAAAAAAATCATTTTATTACATTATTTTTTTAATACTTAACGTGAAGAATTCAATTCTTTTTCAACGAAGCTCGTTGGTAGTAAACCTGACATTTTTTCTATTTTGTTTCTAGTAGCACATATTAACCGTCGCTAAAAATGTTTAAATATATTTAGAAAG
>NW_014571814.1:0-1639 GCF_001313835.1 Polistes canadensis
AAAATATCTTTTATATTATGGTCGCGAATTCCATATGCGAGTTGTTTGCATAATACTTTTTCTTCCCGATGTTTTTCCATCATACACTTATCATATATTTTTTTTAAACTATCAACATATTTCTCTATTGATTCTCTATCATATTGTTTACGATGGCTAAAACGTATTCTGTGTAAATTAACTCTAGAGGGAGTAAAATAAGATAGGTAACGGTTTATTATCATATCGTATGAAAGTTCATTCAAATTGGGGATAGAATCAAATTCCTCGACAGATTTATGGGTATAATCATTCACCATAWTAAAAAAAAAGTCTTTCATTTTATCTTCCGGTACACCGATATGATCTGCTACATATTCAAATCTATTCAACCATAATTCAAACCTTTCTCTTGATTTTAAATCGTAAATTCGCATCATTTTAAGAGCTTGATATAAATACCAGGACATTTGATGGTGTACTGAATTATCCTCGTTACTCGTCATTTTTGCAAGAATAAACTCTTTTGATTATTTATTATACGTAAAAAGTTATTATCCGTTGAAAGTWATTTGTTCGAATTTTTGTTTTTGTTTTTTTTTTGTTTTTTTACCAGCAACGATAATACACTTTTCGTAATGTAATTGAAAATAATTATCTTTTAATAACACGCATACGTTTTCTATTTTGCAAGATATTTTTRATATTAGTAACCAATCTCAGTGTCGTAACGAATATTAAAAATTATTTGAAAAAATTATATTATTAACTAGATTAAACATGTAACTGCTTAATTAAAATTTTAACGGTTTAATGTTTGCTCAATGACTCACAATTTAAACTTTATTACTTTTAGATAGGAGTAAAGAGGTCCCTATATTTATCCTGAATAGAATCAATAATATATTAATTAATGAGCGTAATAAAAATTTCTAGAATATTACAAATTTTAATGTAGGCAATATCAAAATCTATATTATCGTCCTAACGATATTTACTAAAATTTATAAACTTAAACACATTTCTAGTATTAACAAGTTTAGAAACGTTTCATAAGATATTCCACGATATCTTCATTTGAATTCATTTATGACCAGGTCCACTTTGATTATTTACACTTAAAAAATGTACTTGGGGCAACCTAACCAAATATAGATCAAAACTATAATATATCTGATAAAAATTAAAACATTTTCGTTGCGTCTTTTTTTTTTTAGAAAAACAAACGTTTATATCCTTATTATAAAAATATATCTTTAAGTGTGTAATATTAAAAATGATTTTTTTGTAACATTTTTGATATTACGCAGGATTACAATTTGATGATGGTTCAGAATTTTTCCAAAATCAATTTTTTTTTTTTAACAGATTGTTGCTCTTTATGGTTGTTTCTATGAAAGTCGTTAAAAAAAAATTTTCCATAGATCCAAAGAAGATGAGACTGCGTCCAGGTTAGTTACGCGCAGGTAGCTATCTTTTGTTTGCTTTGTTCCTTTTCAAAAACTTGTTGACTGGAAAAGAATAAAGAAAAATAATTTATTACCGACAAAGAAGAGATAAAATACGAAGCTTTGGAATGGGAGAGATTAATTATTATTATTTYTATTAACCGTATTATTTTAACCGAAGCTTATTGCCTTTGACATTGTTCATGCAACAA
>NW_014571815.1:0-1611 GCF_001313835.1 Polistes canadensis
AAAGAAATTTTTGCTACTTTCTGAATTAAACCGTAGTTTAAAACTTGCAGATACATAAAGAAATGCTATAAAACAAAAGCTGTAAATCATTTTCTTTCAAGTTTTCAAAGGTATACTAACAAATAAAAAGTGTTATGTCAAATAAAATTCAGCAAATAACAATTATATTTAAACAAATGCAGTCTAAAAAAAGGATAAATCATTTTTTTACAACATTTTTTTGTTACTTTACGTGAAGAACTCAATTCATTTCAATGAAAATCGATTGTAATAAACCTGACATCAATTCTGAATTGTTTCTAGTATCACATTGTAACCGTCGCAAAAAAGGTTTAAATATATGAAGAAAAAAATTTTTGCTTCTTTCTGAATTTAACGGTAGTTCAAATCTGTTAGATACGTAAAGAAATGCTTGATAACAAAATCCGTAAAACGTTTTCTTTTAAGTTTTCAAGCGTATAATAAAAAATAAAAAGTGTTATGTCTAATAAAATCCAGCAAATAACATTTATATTTCAACAACTGCAGTCAAAAACAAGGAAAAAAATCATTTTATTACAACATTTTTTGGTTACTTTACTTGAAGAACTCAATTCTTTCTCAACGAAAATCGATTGAAATAAAACTGACATCTATCCTGTTTTGTTTCTAGTAGCAATTTTTAATTGTCGCTAAAAATGTTTAAATATATTTAGAAAGAAATTTTGGCTACTTTCTAAATTAAACCGTAGTTCAAAACAAGCAGATACCTAAAATAATGCTATATAAAAAAAGCTGTAAAACGTTCTCTTTCAAGTTTTAAAGCGTATACTAACAAATAAAAAGTTTTACGTTCAATAAAGTTTAGCAAATAACATCTACATTTCAAAAAATGCAGTTTAAAAAAAAGGAAAAAATCTTTATATTACAACATTTTTTAGGTACTTTACGTGAAGAATTCATTTCTTTTTCAACGAAACTCGATTGTAGTCAACCTGACGTTTATTCTGTCTTGTTTCTAATAGCACATTTTTTCCTTCACAAAAAAGATATAATACATTTAAAAAGAAATTTTTGCTACTTTCTAAATTAAACCGTAGTTACAAACTAGCAGATACTAAAAGTAATGCTATATAAAAAAAGCTGTAAAACATTTTCTTTTTAGTTTAAATCGTATACTAACAAATATAAAGAATTACGTTCAATAAAATCCAGCAAATAACATTTATATTTTAACAACTGCAGTTTAAAAAAAGGAAGAAATTCTTTTATACCAACTTTTTTTGGTTACTTTACGTGAAGAACACAATTAATTTTAACGAAACACGATTGTCGTAAACCTGACATTTGTTCTGTTTTGTTTCAAGTAGCACATTGTAACCGTCGCTTAATATGTTTAAATATATTAATAAAAAAATTTTTGCTACTTTCTGAATTAAATCGTAGTAAAACACTAACAGATACATAAAGAAATGCTATAAAACAAAAGCTGTAAAACATTTTCGTTCAAGTTTTCAAGCGTATACTAACAAATAAAAAGTGTTATGTCTAATAAAGTTGAGCAAATACAATTTATAATTTAACAACTACAGTTCAAAAAAAGGAAAAAAATCATTTTATTACAACATTTTT
>NW_014571816.1:0-1607 GCF_001313835.1 Polistes canadensis
AAACAGAATGGATGTCAGGTTTATTACAATCGATTTTCGTTAAAAAAGAATTGAGTTCTTCTCGAAAAGTAACCAAAAAATGTTGTAATGAAATGATTTTTTTCCTTTTTTTGGACTGCAGTTGTTACAATATAAATGTTATTTGCTCGGTTTTATTAAACGTAACACTTTTTATTTGTTAGTATACGCTTTAAAACCTAAAAGAAAACGTCTTACGGCATGAGTTATATAGCATTTCTTTATGTTTCTGATAGTTTTGAACTACGGTTTAATTCAAAAAGTAGCTTAAATTTCTTATTTAAATATATTTAAACATTTTTAGCGACGGTTAAAAATTGCTACTAGAAATAAAACAGAAAAAATGTCAGGTTTACTACAATCGAGTTTCGTTGAAAAAGAATTGAGTTCTTCTCGTACAGTAACCCAAAAATTTTGTAATAAAATGATTTTTTTCCTTTTTTTGGACTTCAGTTGTTACAATATAAATGTTATATGCTGAATTTTATTGAACGTAACACTTTTTATTCGTTAGTATACGGTTTAAAACTTAAAAGAAAACGTTTTACAGCCTTTTTTTAATAGCATTTCTTTATTTATTTAATAGTTTTGAACTACAGTTTAATTCAGAAAGTAGCAAAAATTTCTTTCTAAATATATATTAAACATTTTTGACGACGGTTAAAGTGTGCTACTAGAAACAAAACAGATTAAATGTTAGGTTTACTACAATCTAATTTCGTTGAAAAAAATTGCGTTCTTCACGTTAAGGAACCAAAAAATGTTGTATTAAAAAAATTTTTTTTTCTGTTTTTGAACTGCAGTTGTTAAATTATAAATGTTATTTGCTGGATTCTATTGAATGTAACACTTTTTATTTGTTATTATACGCTTTAAAACCTGAAAGAAAACGTCTTACGTCATTTGTTATATACCATTTCTTTATGTTTCTGATAGTTTTTAACTACAGTTTAATTCAAAAAGTAGCAAAAATTTCTTTCTAAATATACCTAAACATTTTTAGCGACGGTAAAAAATTGCTACTAGAAACAAAACAGAATGTATGTCAGGTTTATTACAATCGATTTTCGTTAAAAAAGAATTAAGGTCTTCTCGTAAAGTAACCAAAAAATGTTGTAATAAAATTATTTTTTTCCTTTTCTTGGACTGCAGTTGTTACAATATAAAAGTTATTTGCTGAATTTTATTAAATGTAACACTTTTTATTCGTTAGTATACGCATTAAAATTTACAAGAAAATGTTTTACAGCCTTTTTTTAATAGCATCTCTTTAGGTATCTAAAAGTTTTGAACTACGTTTTAATTGAGAAAGTAGCAAAAAATTTCTTTCTCAATATATATTAAACATTTTTAGCGACTTTTAAAAATATCTACTAGAAATAAAACGGACTGGATGTCAGGTTAACTACAATCGAGTTTCGTTGAAAAAGAATTGAATTCTTCCCGTTAAGTAACCAAAAAATGTTGTAATAAAATGATTTTTTTCCTTTTTTTGGACTGCAGTTATTACAATATAAATGTTATTTGCTAAATTTTATTGAACGTAACACTTTTTTTTCGTTAGTATACGCTTTAAAACTTAAAAAAAA
>NW_014571817.1:0-1589 GCF_001313835.1 Polistes canadensis
AGTAAAAAGTGATATGTCTAATAAAATCCAGCAAATAACATATATATTTCAACAAATGCAGTCCAAAAAAAGGGAGAAAATAATTCTATTACAACATGTTTAATTTACTTTACGTAAAAAACACAATTATTTTTCAACGAAACTCGATTGTAGTAAACCTGAAATAAATTCTGTCTTGTTTCTAATAGCACATTTTTAATTTCTCAAAAAAAATGTAATATTTTGAAAAAGAACTTTTGGCTACTTTCTGAATTAAACCGTAGTCAAAAGCTATCAGATACATAAAAAAATGGTATATAACAAAAGCTGTAAAACGTATTCTTTTCAGTTTTAAAGCGCATACTAACAAATAAAAAGCGTTACGTTCAATAAAATCCAGCAAAAAACATTTATAATTCAACAACTGCAGTTCAAAAAAAGGAAAATAATCATTTTATTACACAATTTTTTGGTTACTTTACGTGAAGAATTCAATTCATTATCAACAAAACTCGATTGTAGTAAACCTGACATTTAATCTGTTTTGTTTTTTGTAGCACATTTTAACCGTCGCTTAAAATGTTTAAATATATTTAGGAAGAAATTTTTGCTACTTATTGAATTAAACTGTAGTTAAAAACTATCTTATACAAAAAGAAATGCTAGAAAACAAAAGCTGTAAAACATTTTCTTTCAAATTTTCCAGCGTATACTAATAAGACAAAAGTTTCATGTCCAATAAAATCCAACAAATAACATTTATATTTCAACAACTAAAGTCCGAAAAGAGAAAAAGAATAATTCTATTACAACATTTTTTGGTTATTTGACGTGAAGAATTCAATTCTTTTTCAACGAAATTCTATTGTAGTAAACCTGACATTTAATCTGTTTTGTATCTTGTAGCTCATTTTAACCGTCGCTAAAAATGTTTAAATATATTCAGAAAGAAATTCTTGCTACTTTCTGAATTAAACGGTAGTTCAAAACTGTCAGATACATAAAGAATTTCCATAAAACAAAAGCTGAAAAAAATTTTCTTTCAAACTTTCAAGCGAATACTTATAAGTAAAAAGTGTTATGTCCAATAAAATCCAGCAAATAACATTTATATTTTAACAACTGCAGTCCAAAAATTGGAAAAAAATTATTTTATTAAAACATTTTTTGGTAACTTTACGTAAAGAATTCAATTCATTTTCAACGAAACTCGATTGTAGTCAACCTGACATCTATTCTGTCTTGTTACTAATAGCACATTTTACCGTCACTATAAATTTTTAATATATTTAAGAAAAATTTTCGCCGCTTTCTGAATTAAACCGTAGTTTAAAACTACCAGATACATAAATAAAAGCTATATAACGGATTCTGTAAAACGTGTTTATTCAAGTTTTAAAGCATATACTGACAAATAAAAAGTTTTTCGTCCAATAATATCAAGCTAATAACATTTATATTTTAACAACTGCAGTCCAGAAAAAAAAAAAAATCATTTAATTAATACATTTTTTTGTTACTTAACGTGAAGAATTAAATCCATTTTCAACGAAACTCAATTGTAGTCAACCTGACATCTATTCTGCCTTGTTTATAATAGCACATTTTTA
>NW_014571818.1:0-1696 GCF_001313835.1 Polistes canadensis
TTTTTTTTTTTTCATTTTCTAACGGAAACGAAGACGATATCGGTAAGGGATTTTTTGTTAATTTTTTGCCGAGTTTCTTAAAATCGTCTTATGTTAGTCGTAGACACGAGACATAGGAGAGGCGATAATTTATTCGAAATAAGTCGGTCACGGTGGCGCGAAAAGAAACATATTAGTCTCGGCGCGTAGATATGTGTATTTTCGTCCGTGCCTGCCCGGTTGTTCAAGCTGTAACAAGTCGACCGGATGACAGCCCTGTCGGACGGGTGCAACATTTCAAAGTCAGCTGTCGTAGTACGAAAGGACGAGGAATAGAAGGTCCGAGAGCCACCGTCTTCCACGTTGAGTGATCGCTCACCTTTCGAAAGATCCTAACCGGACGCATCGTCCTATCTCTTCTCACAGTACCTCGCACCATCTCTCTTTTGTACCTTCTTAGGATTTAATTAAATTCTCCTCTTAATCTTTTTTCCTTGATTCGTCGCACTGCCTCAAGATGAATCGATGTAATAAACGATACCAAGAAAGAGTAAGAGAGAATCAAATAGAGAAAGAAAGAGAGATAAAGAGAGAGAGTGAATTATCAATTAAAAAAAAAAAAAGGAATGACGATCTTTCCGTAATCTCTCATCGAAGATGAAAAAAAAAAATGAAAACATCCAATTACGAGAACGATTCATCTCGAATATCGGTGCTCTCCTTAGGGTTAAAACACGCTAAAAGCGTTTATCCTTTAAAGACCGCTTTTTAACCAGTATTATCTCTTTAAACGTCGAGAAAATCTTGCCGGAAGATAGAGAGAGAGAGAGAGCGAGAAGACATGCTAGGACACCTAACCGTGTAACAACTTGTGTTGCATCTTCCCGTTTGCCATAATAAATCTGTCCTCCATCGAGTACTCGGACGTTAAACGAGCGATTGTATCTCACCGGGATGAACGTAAAAACGCGAAATGTGTTTCTCCTTTTTTCCTTTTCTACCTTTTAGCTTTAAAGTAAACCTCTCTCAGAGGAGTCATCATCATTATCATCATCATCTTCTTCTTACTGGTAAGTAAGAGAGAGAGAGAGAGAGAAAGGAAAAGATGAAGAAAGAAAGAAAGAAAGGAACTCTCGTTCCCCCTTTCGGCAGATTGAAAACCGCGATATTAATCGTTGGTACGTGGTTAACGAACACACTCGCGAATTCTCGTCGACGGGGATCGTCTTTACAGATGGGCACGGGAGAAAGGGCATAGAATAAAACTAAACGTGAGCTACTTAATTCGTCGTACGTGTATTATGGTTGGAGTAGTGCGCGGTGTAAACGAGACTACCCATAATGGTTCGAGACAGGTACGCTTCTCTCACGGCTGGGTAATTCGTTCTCGTCAAAGGTCAAAGGAGCACTCGTATGTACTATACGCCGTCGACTGCCATCCTCCTCCTCCTTCTTTTCCTTCTGCTTCACCTCCTCTTCCCTTTCTCTCTTTTACTCAACCCTTGCTCTCTCTACCCCCGTTCCCTTTCTCCTGCATCAAATCTACGTACCTACCCACCCAACACGACGACCATGATCTCCCTTGCGGTAAGATATTCCATGCATAAGCCGAAAGCGTGCCTTATTATATACCAGTGGTTCTCCATTTTTATTTTTTAAATGTTATTCCTATTTAATATACGAACACAGATTCATCGAGGTGAATTTGTTTTTTTTT
>NW_014571819.1:0-1640 GCF_001313835.1 Polistes canadensis
AGAGAGAGAGAGAGAGAGAGAGAGATAAAACTACAAAAGAAGAAGAAGACGACAACATCGCGATTTTACTTCGTATTTACAACGAAAACGTCATTTGCGATAAATGCACGCGGAACCAAAGTAAAATAGAAGAGGATAGGAGTTAAAGATATAAAGCTAGAAAAAGCCTGATAGAGATAGATAGATAGAGAAAGATAAAGATAAAGATAGAGAATGCATTAAATTGCAAAATAGCATCGTGGCAAATAACGAGAGGAAAGTTTGCCTGAAGGTTCCAATGAGTTCTTCCCTGTCGTTTTTCTTAGGTCCTCTTCTAAATACACACAACCCACCAAAGCATACACTCACCATACACATACACACATACACATATATATATATACATAAAAACAAATATCTAAAGTGTACTCAACTATGACACATGCTCATCCCTCAACACTCTCCGTTATTTCTTTCCTTCGTAACCCACCCCCACCCCCACCCCCACCCCCCACAGACCCTCGTCGTGTTCTGCAGTCGAATCGAATTTAATTACCGATGTGCAGATATTTACTTCGTACACCAAGAAACTATGAAGAGTTTCTAAGAAAGAGGGAAAAGGAAAGGAAAGGAAACTAAACGGGAAAAGGGGATGAAAATAGGAGAAAGATAGACGACGGACGACTGGAAAGCTCGTTAAAAATTTAATTTTGCACGACGACGCAAACTCTTGCTATCCTCTTTATATCTCTCACTCTCTCTCTCTCTCTCTCTCTCCCTTTCTTTATTTCTCTTCCTTTCCCTCTTCACTCTTCTACTTTCGCTTCACGCTTCAGACAGTACGTCACTTCAGAGGTCATACGATATTTTCTACGAAGATTTTTATTTAACGATGCGAATAGATTAACGAGAAACCCATCATCGATCTTCTTTCACTATATATTTACAGATATAAATAAATAAATATATATACACAAATTCTTTGATTTTTTATATGTGAAATGTATAAACGTGTGAAAGAGAATAAAATGAAGATAAAAATATCAAATAATTCGTATGTTGTTTGGAGGGGGTTGTAGACATATGGTAGATACATATTTATGATTATTATGAAAGCGTTGAACACGAAATATTGGAAAGATCGTTTGAATTTAATCTTGAAATCTAGTTAAATTATTATCAAAGCAAGCGTTAAAACGAAAGATTGGAAAGATCGTTTGAATTTGATCTTTAATTCGTTAATTTGCGTCGTGAACTACGAGAGTATCGTAACCATGTTCCTGCCTACCACGTTCGTCGTGTGATAAATCGATCGATTCCTACCACGTCCTCCAATTATTTCGGCCACTCGACGGTTCTTCCGATTGCTACAATGTTATAACGGACACGTTCGAATTGGTGAACGCGATCAATACCACTCGCACGTTCTTTATTCTCTCTCCCTTTTGAACGTTTCCTATTAAATCGTCATCCTATATATATATATGACACAAATATTATATATTTTATATATTAGATCGTTTCGAAACGCTTTTTTTCCTTCCTTTTTTTCTACTTAGAATTGTATTTTATTTTACTGTATATTATTTACAATATAAGATATTATTATTAAATCGCGTTATAAAATATATATATATATATATTATTTTTATAACAAAATA
>NW_014571820.1:0-1591 GCF_001313835.1 Polistes canadensis
AAAAGCTGTAAAACGTTTTCTTTCAAGTTTCAAAGCGCATACTCACAAATAAAAAGTATTTTGTTCAATAAAAACCAGCAAATAACATTTATATTTCGACAACTGCAGTCCAAAAAAAGGAAAAAATCATTTTATTACAACATTTTTGGGTTACTTAACGTAAAGGATTCAATTCTTTTTCAACGAAACTCGATTGTAGTAAACTAACATCCATATTGTTTTGTTTCTAGTAACACATTTTTATCTTTACAAAAAAGATTTAATATATTTCAAAAAGAAATTTTTGCTACTTTCTGAATTAAACTGTAGTTCTAAACTATTAGATACCTAAACAAATGCTGTATAACAAAAGCTGTAAAACGTTTTCTTTTCAGTTTTAAAGCGTATAGTAACAAATAAAAAGTCGAACGTTCAATAAAATCCAGCAAATAACATTTATATTTCAACAACTGCAGTCCAAAATAAGAAAAAAATAATTTTATTACAACGTTTTTTGATTACTTTACGTGAATAATCCAATCCTTTTTCTACGAAGCTCGATTGTAGTCAACTTGAAACCTAATCTGTCTTGTTACTAATAGCAGATTTTACCGTCACTTTATATTTTTCAATATATTTAAGAAAAATTTTCGCTGCTTTCTGAAATAAATCGTTGTTTCAAACTACCAGATAAGTAAAAATATGCTATAAAACAAAAGTTGTAAAACGTTTTCTTTCAAGTTTTAAAGCGTATACTTACAAATAAAAAGTGTAACGTTCAATAAAATCTAGCAAATAACATTTATATTTAAACAACTGCAGTCTAAAAAAAGGAACAAATTCGTTTTATAACAACATTTTTTGGTTACTTTACGTGAAGAACTCAATTATTTTTTAACGAAACTCGATTGTAGTAAACCTGTTATCCATATTGTCTTGTCTTTAATACCACATTTTTACCATTACAGAAAGATTTAATATATTTAAATGAGAAATTATTGCTACTTTCTCAATTAAACCGTAGTTCAAAACTAGCTGATACATAAAGAAATGCTATATAAAAAGAAATGTAAAACGTTTTCTTTCAAGTTTTAAAGCTAATACTAATAAATAAAATGTGTTACGTTTAACAAAATCCAGCAAATACTATTTATATTTCCACAACTGCAGTCCAAATAAAGAAAAAAAATCATTTTATAACAACATTTTTTTGTTACTTTACGTGAAGAATTCAATACTTTTTCAACGAAAGTCGATTGTAGTAAACCTGACAACCATATTGTCTTGTTTCTAATAGCACATTTTTACCTATACAAAAAAGATTTAATATATTTCAATAAGAAATTTTTGCTACTTTCTGAAATAAACCGTAGTTTAAAACTAGCAAATACATAAAGAAATGCTATAAAAAAAAAGCTGTAAAACGATTCTTTTTCAAGTTTTAAAGCGCATACTTACAAATAAAAAGTGTTACGTGCAGCAAAATGTAGCAAATACCACTTATATTTCCACAACTGCAGTTCAAAAAAAAGGAAAAAAATCATTTTATAACAACATTTTTGGGTTACTTTACGTGAAAAACTCAATTTTTTTTCAACGAAAGTCGATTGTA
>NW_014571821.1:0-1596 GCF_001313835.1 Polistes canadensis
TCCATTTTGTCATGTTTCTAATAGCACATTTTTACCTTCACAAAAAAGATTTAATATATTTAAAAAACAAGTTTTGCTACTTTCTGAAATAAACCGTCGTTCAAAACTATCAGATACATATAGAAATGCTATATAACAAAAGCTGTAAAACGTTTATATTTAAGTTTTAAAGTATATACTAAAAAATAAAAAGTTTTACGTTTAATAAATTCCAGCAAATAACATTTGTAATTCTACTACTGCAGTTCAAAAAAAAGGAAATAATCATTTTATTACAAAATTTTTTGTTTACTGTACGTGAAGAACTCAATTCTTTTTCAACGAAACTTGATTGTAATAAGCATGACATACACTCAGTTTTGTTTCTAGTAGCACATTTTACCCGTCGCTAAAAATATATAATTATATTTGAATAGAAATTTTGCTACTTTCTGAGTAAAACCGTAGTTCAAAACTATTAGATACATAAAGAAATGCTATATAACAAAAGCTGTTAAACGTTTTCCTTTAAGTTTTAAAGCGGATACTAACAAATTAATAGTTTTACGTTAAATAAATTCCAGCAAATAACATTTATAATTTAACAACTGCAGATTAATAACCGGAAAAAAATCATTCTATTACAACATTTTTAGTTACTAAACGTGAAGAACTCAATTCTTTTTCAACGAAACTCGTTTGTAGTAAACCTGACGTCCATTCTGTCTTGTTTCTAATAGCACATTTTTACATTCTCAAAAAAAATTGAATATTTTTGAAAAGAAATTTTTGCTACTTTCTAAAATAAACCGTAGTTTAAACTATCAGATACGTAAAGAAATGCTATATAACAAAAGCTGTTAAACGTTTTCTTTTAAGTTTTAAAGCAGATACTAACAAACAAATAGTGTTACGTTCAATAAATTCCAGCAAGTAACATTTATAATTTAAGAACTGCAGTTCAAAAAAAGTTAAAAAATCATTTTTTAACAACATTTTTTGGTTACTTAACGTGAAGAACTCAATTATTTTTTAAGGAAAACCGATTGTAGTAAACCTGACGTCCATTCTGTCTTGTTTCTAATAGCACATTATGACCGTCGCTAAAAATATATAAATATATCTAAAAAGAAATTTTTGCTACTTTCTGAATAAAACCGTAGTTTAAAACTATTAGATACATAAAGGAATACTGTATAACAAAAGCTGTACAACGGTTTCTTTCAAGTTTTAAACCAAATACTAAAAATTAAAAAGTGTTACGTTTAATAAAATTCATCAAATACCATTTATAATTCCACAACTGCAGTTCAAAAAAAGGAACAAAATCATTTTATTACAACATTTTTTGGTTACTTAACGTGAAAAACTTTATTCTTTTTCAACGAAACTCGATTGTAGTAAACCTGACGTCCATTCTGTCTTGTTTCTAATAGCACATTTTTACCTTTTTAAAAAAGATTTAATATATATAAAAAGTTATTTTTGCTACTTTCAGAAGTAAACCGTACTTCAAAATTATCAGATTCATAAAGAAATGCTATATAACAAAAGCTGTAATTGTTTTCCTTTAAGTTTTAAAGCGTATACTAACAAATAAAAAGTGTTACGTTCAAT
>NW_014571822.1:0-1650 GCF_001313835.1 Polistes canadensis
AAGTCAAAGTAAATATATAGCAAAGCTAGCAGATAAATATGATGTAGTAAATAGTAAGTGTTATAATACCCCAATGGAAACAAGATTAAATGTAGAAAAATCGGATTRTTGCAATRAAAATATTATGTATAAAAACCTACTAGGGGCCTTGTTGTATATTAGTTCGGGCACAAGGTCAGATATAAGTTATAGTGTAAACTACCTTAGCCGATTTCATAATTGTTATACGAGTACACATTTTAGATATGCTTTGAGAATCTTGCAATATTTTTATGGTACCAAAGATTTAAAGTTATGTTACAATAAAAATGAGAATTATGAGACTGTTGATTGTTATGTAGACGCTGATTGGGCCGGTGATAGTTCAGATAGAAAGTCAACAACAGGATATGCGATTAGATTATATGGAAACTTGATCTATTGGAAATCGCGAAAACAGAAGTGCATTACCAAAGCGTCCACATATGCCGAATATGTAGCATTATCGGAATTGGTAACTGAAGTTAAATATATAAAGAAACTAATAAAAGTATTTGAAAAAAAAATAGAAAAACCGAATAAAATATACGAAGATAATTCATGGGTAATAAATATTGCGAAGTACGGTAATTTTACGAAAAACTAAAAACACATTGAAATTCACTATCACTATGTACATGAGAATTTAGAACAAAAGGTTATCAAAGTAATTAAAGTAGACTCCGAAAATAATATAGCAGATATGTTTACAAAAGCGTTATTTAGAGATAAGTTTGAAAAATTTAGAAGAATGTTAAATTTAAAGTAAAGTTGTATTTGGAATGATAATAAATGATAGTGAGATATAGTATAAAGGTAAGGAAGCGTGTTGAGTATGGTACCTTTATACTATAATATATACACATATATATATATATGAGTGTGTGTCGAGAGCCTATGGTAGGGAGCTACATTGTAGCCAGCATGCGTGTGCACGTTCGGTTGTTAGAAAGTAAGCGGCTAGTCGTAACACTTAGAATGTAAGAAATTAATATAGAACTATAATAAATAGTTATTTTTAGAGTTTATAAACCCACAACTATTTTATTTAATCCACCAAACATCAACAATTTCATTACAACATTTTTTGGTTACTTTACGTGAAGAACTTAATTCTTTTTCAACGAAACTCGATTGTAGTAAACCTGACACCCATTCTGTCTTGTTTCAAATAGCACATTTTACCTTAACAAAAAAGATTTAATATATTTACAAAGAAATTTTTGCTACTTTCTGAATTAAACCGTTGTTCAAAAAAAGCAGATACATAAAGAAATGCTATATAACAGAAGCTGTAAAACGTTTTCTTTCAAGTAATAGAGACTATACTAACAAATAAAAAGTGTTACGTTTAATAAAATCCAGCAAATAACATTTATATTTAGGCAACTGCAGTCCCAAAAAAGCAAAAAAATCATTTTATTTTAACATTTTTTTGTTACTTTACGCGAAGAATTCAATTCATTTCCCCGTAACTCGATTGTAGTTAACCTGACTTCTTTTCTGTCTTGTTACTAATAGCACATTTTACCGTCACTATATATTTTTTACTATATTTAACAAAAAATTTTGCTTCCTCCCGAATTAAACCGTAGTTCAAAACTAGCAGATACATAAAGAAATGCTATATAA
>NW_014571823.1:0-1621 GCF_001313835.1 Polistes canadensis
AAAAATTTCTGTATTAAATATATTTAAACATTTTTATTGACGGGTAAAATGTTCTACTAGAAACAAAACAGAATGGATGTCAGGTTTATTACAATCGATTTTCGTTGAAAAAGAATTGAGTTATTAACGTAAAGTAACCAGAAAATGTTGTAATAGAATGATTTTTTCCCTTTCTTTGGACTGCAGTTGTTGAAATATAAATGTTATTCGCTGGATTTTATTAAGCGTAAAACTTTTTATTTGTTAGTATACGCATTAAAACTTGATAGAGAACGTTTTATAGCTTTTGCTATAAAGCACTGTTTTAGAAATTTTTTAGTTTTAACGACGATTTAATCCAGAAAGTAGCGAAAATTTTTTTCTAAATATATTAAAAATCTTTTAGCAAAGGGTTAAATGTGCAATTAGAAACTAAACAGAATAGATGTTTGGTTAACTACAATCGAATTTTTTCGAAAATAGTTGAATTCTACACTTAAAGTAACCAAAAAAGTTGTAATAATATAATTTTTTTTTTTTGGACTGCATTTGTTGAAATATAAATAATATTCTCTAGATTTTGTTGGACATGACACTTTTTGTTTGTTGGTATTCGCTTTAAATCTTAAAGAAAACGTTTTATAGCTGTTGTTATGTAGCACTCTTTTAGAAATTTTATAGTGGTTACCTACAATTTAATGCAGAAAGTAGCGAAAATTTCTTTCTTAATATATTAAGACATTTTAACGACGATAAAAATGTGTTACTAGGTAAAAAACAGAATTGATGTCAGGTCTACCACAATAGATATTTGTTGGAAAGTAATTAATTTTTTACGTAAAGTAACAAAAAAAAGTCGTAATAAAATGATTTTTTTCCTTCTTTTAGACTGCAGTTGTTAAAATGTAAATGATATTTGTTAGATTTTGTTAGACATAACACTTTTTATTTGTTAGTATTCGCTTTAAATTTGAAAGAAAACGTCTTATAGCTTCTGGTAAATAGCACTTTCTTAGATTTTTTATAATTTTTAACTAAGATTTAATTCACAGAGTAGCAAAAATTATATTAAATATTTTATAACATTTTTAATAGTGAAAAAAATTTGTTATTAGAAACTAAACAGAATAGATGTTAGGTTGACTACATTTGCAATTTTTCGAAAAAGAATTGAACTCTATACGTGAAGTAACAAAAAAAACTTGTAATCAAATGACTTTTCCCCTTTTTTCTACTGCAGTTGATGAAACATAAATGATGTTTGCCTAATTTTTTCGATATTAACACTTTTTATTTGTTTGGATACGCTTTAAAACTGGAAAGAAAACGTTTTATAGGTATTGGTATATAGCATTTCTCTATGTTTCTGATAGTTATCAACTATTATATAATTTAGAAAGAAGCGAAAATTTATCTTAAATAAATTAAAAAATTTTTAGCGACAGTAAAATTTGCTATTAAAAAAAAGGCAGAATGGATGTCAGGTTGACTTTTGATGTTAATGTGTTGTTTAATATGGGAAATATTAACATACTTAAATTATATTTAAGATGCAAAGAAATTAGATGAATTGAGTACTTTTATTCAAATAGAAAGAGACTTGATTTGTTTGGTATTTTTATTTAAATCGAAAGGGATTTGA
>NW_014571824.1:0-1588 GCF_001313835.1 Polistes canadensis
ATTCCTTTTCAACGAAACGCGATTGTAGCAAACCTAAAATCCCTTCTGCATTGTTTCTAACAGCACATTGTTACCGTCGTTAAAAATGTATAAATATATTTAAAAACAAATTTTCGCTACTTTCAGAAATAAACCGTAGTTCAAAGCTATCAGATACATAAAGAAATGCTATATAACAATAGATGTAAAACGTTTTCTTTCAAGTTTTAAAGCGTATACTAACAAATAAAAAGTGTTGCGTTCAATAAAATCCGGCAAATAACATTTATATTTTAACAACTGCTGTCCCAAGAAAGAAAAAAAATCATTTTATCACAAAATTTTTTTGTTACTTTACGTTAAGGATTCAATTATTTTTTAACGAAACTCGATTGTAGCTAACCCTACATCCATTCTGTTGTGCTTCTTATAGCACATTTTTACCTTTACAAAAAAGATTTAATATATTTAAAAAACAATTTTTTCTACTTTCTGAATTGAACCGTAGTTCCAAACTATCAGATACATAAAGAAATGCCATACAACAAAAGCTATAAAACATATTCTTTCAAGTTTTAAAGCGAATACTAAAAAATAAAAAGTGTTATGTCCAATAAATTTTAGCTGATATTATTTATTTTTCAATAACTGCAGTCGAAGAAAGAGGAAATATCATTTTATTACAACTTTGTTTAGTTACTTCACGTGTACAATTAAATTTTTTTTCGATAAAATCCTATTGTATTCAACCTAACATCTATTCTGTTAAGTTTTAATAGCACATTTTTACAATCACAAAAAAAAATAATATGTTTAAAAAGAAATTTTCTCTACGTTCTGCATTAAATCGTAGTTCAAAACTAGCAGATACATAAAGAAATGCTATATAACAAATCCTATAAAACATCTTCTTTCAAGTTTTTAAGCGTATACTAACAAATAAGAAGGGTTTCGTTCTGTAAAAGTCCAGCAAATAACATTTATATTTTAAAAACTGCAGTTCAAAAAAAGCTAAAATATCATTTTATTAAAACATTGTTTAGTTACTTAACATTAAGAATTTAATTTTTTTTTAACGACACTTGATTGTAGTAAACTTGATATCCATTTAGTCTTGTTTCTAATATCACATTTCTACCTTCACAAAAAAACTCAATATGTTTAAAAAGAAATTTTTGCTACGTTGTGCATTAAACACTAGTTTAAAACTCTCAGATACATAAAGAAATGATATATAAAAAAAGCTGTTAAACATTTTTTTTCCAGTTTTAAAGCGAATACTAACAAATAAAAAGAATTACGTTTTATAAAATCCAGCAAATAGCATTTATATTTCAACAACTGCAGTCCACAGTAAGAAAAAAAATCATTTTATTACAACATTTTTATGTTACTTTACGTGAAGAATTCAATTCTTTTTCATCAAAACTCGATTGTGGTCAACCTGACATCTATTCGTAATTGTTACTAATAGCACATGTTACCGTCACAATAAATTTTTTAATATTTTTAAGAAAAATTTTCGATTCTTCCATAATTAAACCGTAATTCAAAACTATCAGATACATAAAGAAATGCTATTAAACAAAAGCTTAAAAACGTTTTTTTT
>NW_014571825.1:0-1631 GCF_001313835.1 Polistes canadensis
AAGAAATATGTATATTTTACAAACTTTATAGTGTATTTTTCGATAAATACGATTTTTTTAGGATTATCTTATCTTAACTTTATTTGAAAAGAAAAAAAAAAAAATGTATACTGCGTATCATACATTTAGAAAATCACGTATGTGGTCCGTTTTCGTTTTATATTTTCAAAGTAAGAACACGTGCGGGTGGGTGGTAGTAGTTGAAGTAGTAGAACGTTCAAATAAAGTAGAACGTAAGCGTTGATTTTTGTGCCGTTTTAAAAATCATTTTCTGCGTTTTATATTCGCGTAGATACGCGATGATAACGAGAGAAATTCTTTTTATATTTTTATTTTCGTTTTTTTTCTTTTTCTTTTTTTTTTTTTTTCTATTCTTTGTCAAAAGCACGGTTCGTAGGTTGAACGTAGAAGGTTTTGTAAGACGCGAGGTAAAAGGGTTGGTTTTTTTTAATGACGCAAAAATGAGTCGAGTCGAGTGTTAAAGAGTATCGTCGATTTTTACACGCATTTTATTTTTTTCTTCTTCTTCTTCTTTTTTTTCCTCATTTTTATTCAATTATTTTCAGTTTACCAGCGCAGATGATAAAAAACGAGCTTACGATACGAATATTATTATTTAGAGATAAAACGATTAACGATTATAATTAACGATTAAAATGAACGATAATAAAATGAATACGATCAAAGTATACCATACGAAAAGAATTGATTATTTCATTGGAATACATATATATATATATATATATATATATATATATATAAAATAAAAAAAAAAATAAAATTAGTGTTGATTCCCCCCTGTTGGACGCGTAAATTCCTCGCAACTTTCTTCAAAGTTCGAAAGGGGCCAGGAATGAGAATGCCACGTGAGATGTTTCCGTCGCTGTGTAAATGCTAGGTGCTGCACGTACAATGGGGGCAAATAAGCTAAACAGAGAAAAGAGAAAGACAGATAGGGAAAGATAGAAAGATAGAAAGAGAACGAGATAGTGAAGGTGGTTTAATAATAGCATGGCCGCAACTGTCCTCGTCTGGCATCTTCTCTTTCCTTATATCGGCGTTGGTGGTGGTGATGGTAATGGTAGTAGTGGTGGTCGTGGTGTTGTATACGTGTATCACGTTGTTGTTGGTGTTGGTAGTGGTAGAAAATACGCGTCATATTTCCCGCGTGTGGCCTCCTCGCGTAGTTACATCATTTGATGCTAAAATGGTCTTGAGACGGTGCTTGAGTACAAAAACGTGTTTCTACTAAAAAGTGCGTTATATATAGCTGCTTTACTTGTAACACGAATTCCGTTATAGCGCCACATTGTCGCGCGCCCCTGCTTGACATAGTGCTCGCACAAAGCCACGACACGACACGATAAAGAAGAGAAACAGAGAAAAGAGCAAAAGGAGAAAGAGTAACGGAAATGTGTGTGTGTGTGTATGTGGTGTGATATGGTGTGGTGTAATGTGGTGTGTGGTATGATAGAAGGTGAGTGGGGAAAGAGAAAAGGATTCGTAAGATTTTGCCGAGGTTAGAAGGTTACTTCCCGTCTTTTTGCCGAAAAACCATTTTTATCATTTACTTCCGGAATACCAATTGTGACCTTTGATTCATTCCGATTTTTTCTTCTTCTTCTTTTTTT
>NW_014571826.1:0-1691 GCF_001313835.1 Polistes canadensis
AAGCAATTTCAGTTTGCTGATTTGGTACGTTACTTCCACCTTCGTCTTCGGAACTGGAAGGGAATCGCATGCATCGTCTCGTACGTTTGTTTGAAATATTTTTGAAATCACTGTCATTTGACTGATCTGCAAATTTCTTTTTCTCATAATTCACCCGAAATCATACATTTCTTCATAGAAACATGCACCAGTCATTTTGAATGGTACTGGTATAAATGTCAATAACAAAWAATATATTTGATACCAACATATATAATGTAACAATAATCTTTTAATTACTACGCGCCACTATAGTGGCTTTTCGTGGTTTTCTAGAAAAACGTTACGAAATTGTATAGTGTGTTCCAAAAACGATAATAGAAAATATTTACAGACATTTTTCAATATTTTAGATTTAGCCAAAATAAATGCTTGGATTTAATATAAAGTAACGACGCGTGAAGAAATATCAAGGCATGAATTTTTATTCCAATTAGCAGAAAAGCTAGGGGCTGACTATCGGAACGAGAAACAGCTAAGCAAAGAATGTTTAACAAAAACAATAACAAATACAGCTACAGATTCTTCTGGACAGAAATTTAGTCATATAAGATATTGTAAAGTCAATAAGACTAACAAAATTTGTACAAAATGTAAAAAATACGTATGTGGACAATGTGCAATACATAATACTGTAATTGGTAAAAAATGTGCAGAAGCTGCATAAATAAAAAATTMTAAATAGAAAAGCGGTAAGCGGGGGTGTCTTTCTAGCATCAGAATAATATTTTGTTTTAATATTAAAATCGCAAAAATCTCTTTCAATATTAGAATACATATCTTTTTTTAAAGGTAGGAATAGGTATACATAAAATTTCGGTAGGTTTAGAGTTAAACTAACAAAATGTAATGGGACGCGGATAAAACTAGGGTATTTTCGTTTGGACAAACACATAATTTAGTGGAAAAGAGACAGAAACATTAAACTAACAAAATCTTATGGAGCGCGGGAAAAGTATGGGGAAATTTTTATTCGATCGAACATATACCTGATTTTGAAAAAGGTAGAAATATTAAACTAACGAAATGTTAGTTAATGGAAATAAAAGTGGAAGGTTTTAATTTAACCAACATAGTTGAGTGGAAAAGGGACAGAAATATTAAACTAAAAAAATGTTATCGGCTGTGGGTAAGAGTGGGGATACTTTGATTCGGACGAACATATACTTGAGTTTAAAATAGTTAGAAATATTATATTAAAAAAAAAAAAGTGTGGTAAGAATTTTAACTCGGACGAAGTTATAGTTGAGTGGTGAAAATAAGATAGAAATATTAAGATTTAATCTAAGCAGGGAAAAAAAAGGATGGTTTGCGGACATCTTGGTCCTGTCCTCCTATTGGTCGATTCAAACCGGCGGACACCTAGGTATAGAAATTAGAAGCTTGACTCCAAATTTTGGGCCGGGCCTGCTGTCCCAAATATCAATTTGTCGAAACTACACGTACAGGTTGTTTGTAAAAATGGGTCATTCAGGTGTTATAAAACAAAATACGAATCATTCAGATTCCAACAAAAAGAATCCTAAAGWTGAAGAACAGAAAACAAGTTCCCAACAAGAAAATAATCAGGCAAATGAAAGTAAAAATGGTAAGTACAATTTTCTGTATATAATTTCATTGTTTTTGGTTCCGTTCAAAAATTAGAAAGTTTC
>NW_014571827.1:0-1690 GCF_001313835.1 Polistes canadensis
ATATAAGTGGAATATTGATTGGTTCAACGTGATTTTTTTAATCTATTTTCACATTGCCTGTCTTTATGGAATCTATTTCAATCTCACCTCACTAAAATTGTATACTGCGATACTTGGTAAGTTATAAAAAAATCAATTAGAATATTATAAGCTTTGTTATGCAATCGATTGCTATTATCAATCGCACTATGTCATAGATAATATACATATCCTATTATTGCTAGCAGCGATCTATTATGATTTTAATTTATCGCTACAAAAGAATATATAATATAAACTCAATGAAAAAATAGAAAACATTAAACAATATTCTATTCTTAACTTTTCAGCGATTATTACAATACCAGCATCAATTCTCGGTATTACAGCTGGTGCTCATAGATTATGGGCTCATAAGGCTTACAAAGCAAAATGGCCAATGAGAATAATTCTGATGATTTTGGAATCTTTGGCGTTTGAAGTAAGTCCATTCACTTCTACTACGTATACGTGTATAAATATAAATAATAGTAAAAAACTTGTTCATTTAATTCTAGTAAATTGAAAAACCTATAATTTGTAATAAAACATTTTTACAAAACAATAAATATTTTATAATAATTTTAAATAAAAATATAAATGAAAAATAGTAAATAATGTATTGAATATCAGAATTAAATCAAACACATGAATCAAAATAAAATGATGCATGTATGAACGGTCGAAAGTTATGCAATAATGTGAACAAATGAGTGCTATTGTTGATATTACAGAGACCCATTTACATATGGGTGAGATATCACCGAATCCATCACAAGTACACCGACACGGATGCTGATCCTCATAATTCGAAAAGGGGTTTCTTCTTTTCTCACTTTGGTTGGCTGATGCTAAAAAAACATCCCGAAGTTATAAAAAAAGGAGCAACGATAGATATGAGCGATCTTGAGAAAGACCCACTGGTTATGTGGCAACTAAAGTAGATATCAATTTTTAGAAGATTTTAGAATTTTTTCCTTTCCATTAAATAATCAAATATATTTGCTTGTTTTCTTTTTTTCTAGATATGCTAATATTTTCATGTCACTCGTTTGTTTCGTCATTCCAACGTTGATACCTGTATTTTTTTGGGGAGAGAGTTTAATGAACGCTTGGTACGCCACAACTATTAGATACATCATTTCTTTAAACGCTATCTTATTAGTAAATTCTGCAGCTCATATGTGGGGTACAAAACCATACGATAAGTATGTAAACGTTATTTTTCTATTAGAATATTAATTGAACTACGAGTATGTGATAATTTTTACTTATGTATTTTTATAATTAAAGAAAATAAAAATAAATTACTATGTAGAAAAGAAATTGTTTGAGTGTTTTGACGACATGCGTCGCACTCCAACGTATTAAAATAGAATTTTCTCTCGTATAGATTGATTCTTTTAAAATAATGTTTATTATAATTTTTTTTTGACAGCTCCATATCCCCAACAAACAGCCTTTCGATTGGTATAGCTGCTCTCGGTGAAGGTTGGCATAACTATCATCACGTATTTCCGTGGGATTACAAAGCTTCTGAATTAGGAAACTACAAAGTAAACTTAACAACGGCATTTATCGACGGTTTTACAAAACTCGGTTGGGCTTATGATCTAAAGACGGTTTCTCACGAAATGATTGAAAAGCGTGCATGTAGAACTGGAGATGGTAC
>NW_014571828.1:0-1635 GCF_001313835.1 Polistes canadensis
GGGGGAAGATGAGACTTCTTCCTGATCCCAGAATTTTTTTAGAGCTTTATCAAGAGATTCGTTAGAGATGGCATGGCAAATTTTGCGAGGATCGACCTTGCTCGGGCTGGARGTTGCGCCTAGAACTGCCCAACCGAACCTGGTGTGGAAAGCTATAGGTTCTGAGTCCCCTCCCATAACAAGGCGAGAGGACTTGATAACTCTTCTGAGATTGTCAGCACCAATGAGAATGTCAATATGATCTGGAGTGAGAAAGTCAGAATCCGCTAACTCAACAATAACTCAACAATACCTCAAGAAAAGATATAAAGAAAACTCCAGTTGTTGACTAGCATCAACCCTATAATTGATCATCTCAAGTTCATTTCAGCCCATCACCCAATCGGTGCATTGGAGCATCGGTCAGAAATCCCAGATTACGGTTGGTTCTGACATGACTCACTCTTACATTCAAACATCCTATCCTAATCCCTTAACAAAAACCTTTTGTCACACCCTATCAGATTCCATCACTCAGCTCATATTCTTCATTGAAGAGAACAAGTTAAAAGTCTTGAGTTCAATTGAGCTTATGCCGCTTGGAGTAGACAGATCAGAGTCAATATCACAGTTGGAAGAGAAGAGCAAGGACTTAGTTAAGCTGGTAGTGTGCACCCTACAACCTTCTTATATAGCTATAGAAGAACCAGACGCGAATATTGCAGAATTGTGTCAATCCACTAAGGCCAAGGTTCAATCATTGACTCACCTGATAGAGTTTGGGTTGCTGGATCAGTTGAAATAACAGCGGGGGAAATTCAATAGGTTTGTCATATCTAGCACTAATAATCCACTACTAGCAATGGATTCAACCAGGAAAGTGAGAAGTGAGTTTGAGGCCACAATGGATATCCTGGATGCCTTCCATAGTCCTTCTATAAATGATATTGCCATTGCAGGATCTGAGAGACCCTGTTCAATTAGCTAAAGAGCATGCCAGCTTAGTTTTAGCCCAGCCAGGAAGAGCTGCAGCAGCTGATCTCAGTGAATTAATTGCTAAGTTTGATGGGATAATGAGTAGATTTGAAGGGGCTATTAAGAGTCTAACAGATACCTTAACAGTATTACAAAGAGATATGGATAGGCAAGCTGGATTAGCTAGATCTGCTATCACAGATGGAGTGCATAATCTAAGACACATAATAGGCAAAACTAACGTCAAATATGATGAGGTACAATTAACATCTCTGGTACAAACAGAGCCTGGAGCCCAAGTGAGAGAGACAACTCCACAACCAAGAACATCATCAGCAGGGGGAACCCCCCAGACAACCCAGACTCTTCCAACTCCAAAAGTCATTCCAAAACCCAAGACACGCAGGGTTTACTCAAGACCCACCTAAAACACTGCAGGAGGCGCGAGCTGGCACGGTCGCGAGCCTGACAGTGTTAGTCTCGCAGCCATGATGTGCTAAGATATGATGCGCTGTTGCTGGTCGAGACGATTATGCAGTAGTGGTACTGCCCCCACTACTCCCGAGATGAGGTGACGTACGCTTCACTCTCCGTGAGTGGGGAGATGACGAAGATTCCCGAGTGCTAGATGCCCGCGCCACCTAGATTCCTCCTGGCGAACTAGAGGCGTTAGAATTAAAC
>NW_014571829.1:0-1625 GCF_001313835.1 Polistes canadensis
TTCTTTTTAAATATATTAAATCTTTTTTGTGAAGGTAAAAATGTGCTATTAGAAACAAGGCAGAATGGACGTTAAGTTTATTTCAATCGATTTTCGTTGAAAAATAACTGAGTTCTTCACGAAAAGTACTAAAAAATGTTGTAATAGATTGTTTTTTTCCCTTTTTTTGGATTGCAGTTGTTGAAATATAAAAGTAATTTGCTAGATTTTATTAAACGTAACACTTTTTATTTGTAATTATACGCTTTAAAACTTGAAGGAAAAAGTTGTACAGCTTTTGTTATATAGCATTTCTTTATGTATCTAATAGTTTTGAACTACGGTTTATTTCAGAAAGTTGCAAAAATTTCTTTCTAAATATACTTAAACATTTTTTGGGACGGTTAGATTGTGCTATTAGATACAAGACAGAATGGACGTCAGGTTTATTACAATCGATTTTGGTTGAAAAAGAATTAAATCCTTCACGTTAAGTAACCAAGAACTGTTGTAGTAAAATGATTTTTTCCTTTTTTTGGACTGCAGTTGTTGAAATATAAATGTTATTTGCTTGATTTTATTGAACGTAACACATTTTATTTGTTATTATACGCTTTAAAACTTGAAAGATAACGTTTTACAGATTTTGTTATATTGCATTTCTTTATGTATTTAATAGTTTTGAACTACGGTTTTAATCAGAAAGTAGCCGACATTTCTTTTTAAATATATTAAATCTTTTTTGTGAAGGTAAAAATGGGCTATTAGGTACAAGACAGAAGGGACGTCAGGTTTATTACAATCAACTTTCGTTGAAAAAGAATTGAGTTTTTCACGTAAAGTAACCAAAAAATGTTGTAATAAAATAATTTTATTCCTTTTTTTGGACTGCAATTGTAGAAATATAAATGGTATTTGCTGAATTTTATTGAATGTAACACTTTTTATTTGTTATTATACGCTTTAAAACTTGAAAGAAAACGTTGTACAGCTTTTGTTATATAGCATTTCTTCATGTATCTAATAGTTTCAGACTTCGGTTTAATTCATAAAGTAGAAAAATTTCTTTTTAAATATATTAAAGCTTTTTTGTGAAGGTAAAAATGTGCTATTAAAAACAAGACAGAATGGACGTCAAGTTTATTTCAATCGATTTTTGTTGAAAAAGAAATGAGTTCTTCACGTAAAGTACCAAAAAATGTTGTAATAGAATGTTTCTTTCCCTTTTTTTAGATTGCAGTTGTTAAAATATAAAAGGTGTTTACAAGATTTTATTAAACGTAACACTTTTTATTTGTTAGTATTCGCTTTAAAACTTGAAAGAAAACGTTGTATAGCTTTTTTTATATAGCTTTTCCTTATGTATCTAATTTTTTTATACTACGGTTTAATTTAAAAAGTAGCAAATTTTTTTTTAATTATATTTATATATTTTTACCGACGGTTAAAATTTGCTACTAGAAACCAAACAGAATGGATGTCAGGTTTACTACAATCAATTTTCGTTGAAAAAGAATTGAGTTCTTCACGCAAAGTACCAAGAAATGTTGTAATAGAATGTTTTTTTCCTTTTTTTGGGATTGCAGTTGTTGAAATATAAATGTTATTTACTGGATTTTATTGAACGTAACACTATTTACTGGTTA
>NW_014571830.1:0-1639 GCF_001313835.1 Polistes canadensis
AGTTTTTTAAAATTTGTTTATGAGGTTTTTGGCGATTTGGTAAGGAAGAAAATAGTTTTAACATACATGGACGATCTTATTATCYCAGGTATCGATWACRAAGATACGTTATTACAAAATATAAGAAAAAAACAGGAAGAAGGGGAAAGATTACGCGTCATACGTCTTGTAGTGGAAATGGAGCCATACATAGATTATATTTTAGAAAATAATATTTTGATGAAGCATGTAAACGATAAGAACGTGATAGTGTGGCCTACGAGCATGCAGGCTAATATCTTAAGAAAGACAAACGAAAATGGTCATTACTCTGGATGAAACGTAGTCGAAAAAATAAAAGAAGAATTTTATATACTGGGTCTGAAAGAAAAAATCGATAAGATAATCAGCTGTTGTGTACCGTGTATATTAGCGGAGCGTAAGCAGGGGAAAAAGGAAGGTCAGTTAAAGCAGACAACATTCGGTAATCCAACACGTATTATTACAGATAAGGGAACCGCATTCACGGCAACAGAGTTTAAAGATTATTGCATAACGAAAAGGGTCGAGCACGTTCTAACTACCACTGGTATACCGAGAGGAAACGGTCCGGTTGAAAGAATTATTCGAACTATTATCTCGGTRCTGACTAAGATGTCGATAGACGCGCCTGACAAATAGTATATGCACGTAGATAAGGTTCAAAGAGCGATTAATAGCACTTATCAGCGTAGTGTAGATGCGTCACCTTTCAAAGTGATGTTYGGCATAAAAATGAAGCAGCGCGAAGATTAAGCTATTTTAGAATTAATAGAGAAAGTGGCTGTATTGCAATATTCTGACGAGCGCTTAAGACTGAGAAAAGCAACAAAGGAAAGTCTGTTAAAAATTCAAGAAGAAAATAGGCGTAATTATAACCGTAAATATAAGAAAGCAAGTGTCTACAACGAAGGCGATTTAGTAGCAATAAAGCGCACGCAGTTTGGTGAAGGCTTAAAGATACAAAAGAAATTCTTAGGTCCGTCTAAGATATCTAGATATAAGAGAAATAACCGATATGAAGTKTTCCGTGTTGGTGGGAGTGAAGGACCAAAGATCACCACAACGGCGACGGTTTACATGAAACCGTTCGAAAAGTTCCCTTCGGGGGCCGAAGGAGATGCTAATATGGTCGAGTGTGGGAAGGGGAAATTGGTCAAACRGGCTACGAAATATAATACGATATAGTTGGTATGTAGCGACGTGCAGCGGTATGTTGTGATGCAAGAAATACTGATAAAGTACAGAGATCTAAGACTAATCATCGTTTAGCATTTAAGCAGCGAACATCTATTACTGTATTGAAATGTATCAGATTAAATTGTATTTACATGGAAACAGTGTATTCATCTTTCCGAATCAGTTATTAATATTAAAACCAATACTCCTGATCTTCAATATTTAGATATACATAAAAAGACTGATGAGAAGAGAAAGGAATCCTACATATATATGTAAAAGAAATTTTCGCTACTTTGTGAATTAAATCGTAGTAAAAAACTATAAAATTTCTACAAAAGTGCTATTTAACAGAAGCTATGAATCCTTTTTTATAAAGCTTTGAAGCGTATACTAACAAATAAAAATTGTTATTTCTAATAAAATCTAGCATATATTATTT
>NW_014571831.1:0-1645 GCF_001313835.1 Polistes canadensis
TTCTGAATTAAACCGTAGTTCAAGACTATTAGATAAATAACGAAATGCTATATAACAAAAGCTTTACATCGTTTTCTTTCAAGTCTTAAAGCGTATACTGACAAATAAAATGTGTTACGTTCAATAAAATCCAGCAAATAACATTTATATTTCAACAACGGCAGTCCAAAAAAAAGAAAAAAATCGTTTTATTACAACATTTTTTTGTTACTTTACGTGAAAAACTCAATTCTTTTTTAACAAAAATCGATTGTAATAAACCTGACATCTATTCTGTCTTGTTTCTAATAGCAAATTTTTACCATCACAAAAAAGATTTAATATATTTAAAAACAAATTTTTGCTACTTTCTGAAATAAACCGTAGTTTAACACTACTAGATACATAAAGAGATGCTATATAACAAAAGCTGTACAACGTTTTGTTTCAAGTCTTAAAGCGCATTCTAACAATATAAAAAGTGTTCCGTTCAATAAAATCAAGCAAAAAACATTTATATTTCAATAACTGCAGTCCAAAAAAAGAAAAAAAAATTCATTTTATTACTACATTTTTGGGTTACTTTACGTGAAGAACTAAATCCTTTTTCAACGAAAATCAATAGTAACAAACCTGACATCTATTCTGTTTCGTTTCTAGTAGCAATTTTGAAACGTCGCTAAAAATGTTTAAATATATTTAAAAAGAAATTTTTGCTAATTTCTGAATAAAACCGTAGTTCTAAACTATTAAATACATAAAGAAATGCTATATAAAAAAAGCTTTTAAACGTTTTCTTTCAAGTTTTAAAGCGCATACTAACAATATAAAAATTGTTACGTTCAATAAAATCCAGCCAATACCATTTATATTTCAATAACTGCAGTCCAAAAAAAGGAAAAAAATCATTTTATTACAACATTTTTTGGTTAATGTACGTGTAGAACTCAATTCTTATTCAACGAAACTCGGTTGTAGTAAACTTGACGTCCATTCTGTCTTGTTTCTTATAGCACATTTTTACATTCACAAAAAAAATTCAATATAATTAAAAACAAATTTTTGCTACTTTCTAAATTAAACCGTAGTTCTAAACTATTAAATAATTAAAGAAATGCTATGTAACAAAAGCTTTACAACGTTTTCTTTCAAGTTTTAAAGCGGATACTAACAAATAAAAATTGTTACGTTCAATAAAATCTAGCAAATAACATTTATATTTCAGCAACTGCAGTCAAAGAAAAGGGAAAAAATCACTTTATTGCAACATTTTTTAATTACTTAACGTTAAGAACTCTATTCATATTCAAAAAAAATCGATTGTAATAAACTTGACATCCATTCTGTTTTGTTTCTAGTAGCACATTTTAACCGTCGCTAAAAATGTTGAAATATATTTACAAAGAAATTTTTGCTACTTTCTAAATTCTACCGTTGTTCAAAACTAGCAAATACATAAAGAAATGCTATATAAGAAAAGCTGCAAAACGTTTTCTTTCAAATTTTAAAGCGCATACTAACAATATAAAAAGTATTACGTTTAATAACATCCACCAAATACCATTTATATTTCAATAACTGCAGTCCAAAAAAAGAAAAAAAATCATTTTATTACAACATTTTTTGGTTACTTTACGTGAAGAACTCAATTCTTTTTCAACGAAAC
>NW_014571832.1:0-1585 GCF_001313835.1 Polistes canadensis
TTCACGTTAGGTAACCAAATAACTATGTAATAAAGTGATTTTTTTCCTTTTTTTAAACTGCAATTGGGGTATTACAAATGGTATTTGCTGGATAATATTGAACGTAATACTTCTTATTTGTTAGTATTCGCTTTTAACCTGAAAAGAAAACGTTGTACAGCTTTTGTTATATAGCATTTCTTTATGTATTTGCTAGTTTTGAAATACAGTTGATTTCAGAAAGTCATAAAAATATTTCTCTAGATATATTTAAACATTTTTAGGGACGGTTAAAATGTGCTACTAGAAACAATACAGAATGTCTGTCAGGTTTATTACAATCAAATTTCTTGGAAAAAGAATTGAGTACTTCATGATAAGTAACCAAAAAATGTTGTAATAAAATGAATTTTTTCCTTTTTCTGAACTGCCGTTGTTGAATTATAAATGTTATTTGCTGGATTTTATTAAACGAAACATGTTAAATTAGTTAGTAAACGCTTTAGAACTTAAAGGAAAACGTTGTACAGGTTTTGTTATGTAGCATTTCTTTATGTATCTAATAGTTTTGAACTACGGTTTAACTCAGAAAGTGTCAAAAATTTTTTTTTAAATTTATTACATCTTTTTTTTGAAGGTAAAAATGTGCTATTAGAAACAAGACAGAATGGACGTCAGGTTTACTACAATCGAGTTTCGTTGAAAAAGTATTGAGTTCTTCCCGCTTAATAACCAAAAAATGTTGTAATAAAATGATTTTTTGCCTTTTTTTGAACTGCAGTTATTAAATTGTAAATGTTATTTGCTGGATTTTATTAAACGTAAAACTTTTTATTTGTTAAAATACGCTTTTAAACTGAAAAGAAAACGTTGTACAGCTTTTGTTATTTAGCATTTCTTTATGTATTTGCTAGTTTTAAACTACAGTTGATTTCAGAAGGTTGCAAAAATATCTCTCTAGATATATTTAAACATTTTTAGGGACGATTAAAATGTGCTACTAGAAACAATACATAATGGATGTCAGTTTTATTACAATCGAGTTTTGTTGAAAAAGAATTGAATTCTTCATGTTATGTAACCAAAAAATGTTGTAATAAAATAATTTTTTCCTTTTTTTTGGATTGCAGTTGTTGAATTACAAATGTAATTTGCTGGATATTATTGAACGTAACACTTTTTATTTGTTAGTATACGCTTTAAAACTTAAAAGAAAATGTTTCACAGATTTGGTTATATAGCATTTCTTTATGTATCTGATAGTTTTAAACAACGGTTTAATTCGGAATGTAGCAAAAATTTCTTTTTAAATATATTTAAACTTTTTTTTGAAGGTAAAAATGTGCTACTAGAAACAAAACAGAATGGACGTCAGGTTTACTACAATCGATTTTCGTCGAAAATGAATTGAGTTCTTCACGTACAGTAACCAAAAAATGTTGTAATAAAATGATTTTTTTCCTTTTTTTGGACTAAAGTTGTAGAATTACAAATGTTATTTGCTGGATTTTATTGAACGTAACTCTTTTTATCTGTTAGTATACGTTTTAAAACTTAAAAGAAAACATTTTACAGCTTTTGTTATATAGCATTTCTTTATGTATCT
>NW_014571833.1:0-1624 GCF_001313835.1 Polistes canadensis
ATTTACACGTATATACATATACATATATAGGCTTTCCCATAAACCTCATGCCGACTTATGAAAAAGAGATAAATGCTCACTGTTTATTTTTATTAAAATATAATGTAGAAAATAAATGAAAATAGCTTAATAATAATAATAAATTTATATTAAATTCTTTTCTATTTACAAATATTAGAATAAAACTTCAAATTGCCCGCCCATATTTCAATCGTCTTCTATTATTTTTGTCAAATATCATTTATTATTATTCACTTCGTCCAAAATCAATGACACGAATGCATCTTTATTTGTAATTCATTTGCATAAAAAAAATAAATATATATTTTATTATTATTAATTAATAACAAAATACGAGATACTACTATTTGTTTAAATAATCTGTGCATTTGCTAACAATCGATCGGTACGAACTTTTTTCCGGGTAATCCAATATATATGATAATTTACAAATATTTCTTTTGGGTAATACGAACTACAAATATAAAATATCTCATATAAACAATTTGTTACCCTTCAAAAACGTGGATCAAGAATGATGTACGAGAACGTTTAGGTTTCCTTCCATGATTCATTCCGAGCCCTCTACAACTTTTCTTCACAAGATTCTCCTGAAGAGCGATTAACAACTTCCGCATTCTTGAAGCATCTTTTTCCTGCTATATAGGATAGTATTAGAAATGCTCAGGGTATCTCGTCCAGACGATAATAACGACGAAGAAGGTGCGAGAAATGTGTGATCGTTTGGAAGATATGCTTGTAGTACCTATAAGAAAATGATAGTTCGATATGGAACCAAGAAAACGATCTGACCTTTAGTTTACGATTATCGTAAACTCTGCGAATATATACAGGGTGAAGTATTTTAAACCAGGTTACCCTAAATAATTTAATTATGATACTATTGGGAGATAGATAAAAATTCGTCAAACGAAACATATCTTGTTTCAAAAGTAGCATAATATTACGTAAATAGATATTTTGTTGATGCGTGTGTTGAGAGAATTAAAAAGCAAAATTAGGATTGCATTAGAGAACATTTTCTTTTATAACTAATAGAACTAAAGTAATTATGGTGGGCAGTTTTAAATTTTTCACCCGTTATATGGGTACCTCGAACGATTGGAAATTTAAATTAAATTCACAGGATACAGGGAGCATATTGTTTTTATAACTTTGTAATAAAAATTGGATATTACCAGTAAGGATGAATTATGATTCAAATAAGGGAATTTAATGAAATTTTATTTAAAAACGTGTGGATAAGGAGAGATCCTCTTGAATAAAAGAATATTCGTACTTTGTAAATAGAAATGATCTTAATCTCTTGAAAATCAAATCATTTCAGTGTTCGCCTTTGAAAAGTTTTCTATTCTCCCGAAGTAATCCTCTTTTTACAGACGTAGTGTCAAGACTCTACAGGTGCTTGGCAAGTTCTCAAAGATCCGGAGTTTAACGATCTTCTTTACGTATAGTTGGGAAGAGATAGAGAAAGAAAAAGAAATATAAAGATACTCTGAGAGAGGAAAATTAGGCTAACTCTAAATTCAAAAGTTTCAAATCTCATTTCAATAATTATTACTCGCCTTTTAAGTATAGTTTTAAAGAAAGAAATTATGTAAAC
>NW_014571834.1:0-1563 GCF_001313835.1 Polistes canadensis
AAAAATGTTGTAGTAGAATAATTTTGTCTCTTTTTTTGAACTGCAGTTGTTGAAATATAAATGTTATTAGTTGGATTTTATTGAACGTAAACCTTTTTACTTTTCAGTATACGCTTTAAAACTTGAAAGTAAACGTTTTACAGCTTTTGTTATATAGCATTTCTTTATGTATTCAATAGATTTGAACTACGGTGTAATTCGCAAAGTAGCAAAAATTTCTTTTAAAATATATGAAATCTTTTTTGTGAAGGTAAATATGTTCTATAAGAAACAAGACAGAATGGATGTCAGGTTGACTACAATCGAGTTACGTTGAAAAAAAATTGAATTCTTCACTTTAAGTAACCAATAAATGTTGTAATAAAATGATTTTTTCCTTTTTTTAAACTGTATTTTTTGAATTAAAAATGTTATTTGCTGTATTTTATTGAACGTACCACATTTTATTTGTTAGTATACGCTTTAACTTAAAAGAAGACGTTTTACAGCTTTTGGTATATAGCATTTCTTTATGTATCTAATAGATTTGAACTACGGTTTAATTCAGAAAGTAGCAAAACTTTCTTCCTAAATATATTTCAACATTTTTAGCGACGGTTAAAATGTGCTACTAAAAACAAAACGGAATTAATGTCAGGTTTACTACAATCGAGTTTTGTTGAAAATGAATTGAATTCTTCACGTTAAGTAACCAAAAAATGTTGTTATAAAATGATTTTTTTCCTTCCTTTTGACTGCAGTTGTTGAAATATAAATGTTATTTCCTGGATATTCTTGGACATACCACTTTTTACATATTACTATACGCTTGAAAACTTGAAAGATAATGTTTTCAGCTTTTGTTATATAGCATTTCATTATGTATATAATAGATTCAAACTCCGGTTTTATTCAGAAAGTAGCAAAAACTTCTTTCTAAATATATTTCCACATTTCTAGCGACGGGTAAAATTTGCTACTATAAACAAAACAGAATGGAAGTCAGGTTTACTACAATCGAGTTTCGTTGAAAAAGAATTGTATTCTTCACGTTAAGTAACCAAAAAATGTTGTCATAAAATAATTTTTTTCTTTCCTTTTGACTGCAGATGTTGAAATATAAATGGTATTTGCTGGATTTTATAGAACGTAACACTATTTATTTGTTAGTATACGCTATAGAACTTGAAAGAAAACGTTTTACAGCTTTTGTTATATTGAATTTTATTATGTATCAAATAGTTTTGAACTACAGTTATTACGAATGTAGCAAAAATTTCTTTCTAGATATATTTAAACATTTTTAGCGACGGTTAAAATGTGCTACTAGAAATAAAACAGAATAAATGTCAGGTTTACTACAATCGATTTTCGTTGAAAAAGAATTGCATTCCTTAAGTTAGGTAACCTAAAAATGTTGTTATAAAATGAGTTTTTTTCTTCCTTTGGACTGCAGTTGTTGAAATATAAATGTTATTTGCTGGATTTTCTTGGACATACCACTTTCTACATATTACTATACGCTTGAAAACTTGAAAGAAAATGTTTTACAGCTTTTGTTATATAGCATTTCTTTATGTATCT
>NW_014571835.1:0-1580 GCF_001313835.1 Polistes canadensis
ACATCTATTCTGTCTTGTTACTAATAGCACATTTTACCGTCACTATAAATTTTTCCATATATTTAAGAAAAATTTTCGCATCTTTCTGAATTAAACCGTTGTTCAAAACTATCAGATACATAAGTAGATGCTATATAACAAAAGCTTCAAAACGTTTTCTTTCAAGTTTTAAAGAGTATACTAACAAAAAAAAAATATAGATTCAATAAAATCAAGCAAATAACATTTATATTTCAAAAATTGCAGTCGAAGAAAGAGAAAAAATCATTTTATGACGACTATGTTTGGTTACTTTACGTGTACAAATAAATTTTTTCCGTCATAATACTATTGTGGTCAACCAATTATCTATTCTTTTAAGTTTTTATTAGCACACTTGTACATTTACAAAAAAAACGCAATATATTTAAAATGATATTTTCGCTACTTTCTGATTTAAACCGTAGTTCCAAATTATCAGATAAAAAAAGAAATGCTATATAACAAATGCTGTAAGACGTTTTCTTTCAAGTTTTGAAGCGAATACTAACAATTAAAAAGTATTGCGTTTAATAAAATCCAGCAAATAACATTTATATTTCCACAACTGCAGTCTAAAAAAAGGAAAAACATCATTTTATTACAACATTTTTGGGTTACTTAACGTGAAGGATCCAATCCCTTTTAACAATACTCGATTGTAGTAAACCTAACATTTATTTTGTTTTGTTTTTAGTAGCACATTTTTACCGTCGCTAATAACGTTAAAATATATTTAGAAAGAAATTTTCGCTAGTTTCTAAATTAAATCGTAGATAAAAACTATCAGATACATAAAAAAATGCTACATTACAAAACCTGTAACACGTTTCCCTTCAAGTTTAAATGCGTATACTAACAAATAAAACGTGTTACTTTAAATAAAATCCAGCAAATATCATTTATATTTCAAAAACGGCAGTCCAAAAAAAGGAAAAGCATTATTTTATTACAACATTTTTTGGTTTCTTTACGTAAAGAATTCAATTCTTTTTCAACAAAACTCGATTGTAGTCAAGTTCACATCTATACTGTCTTGTTACTAATAGCACATTTTACCGTCACTATAAATTTTTCTATATATTTAGGAAAAAACTTCGCATCTTTCTAAATTAAACCGTAGTTCAAAACTATCAGATACATAAGTAGATGCTATATAACAAAAGCTTCAAAACGTTTTCTTTCAAGTTTTAAAGAGTATACTATCAAAAAAAAAAATTTAGATCCAATAAAATCAATCAAATAACATTTATATTTCCAAAACTGCAGTCGAAGTACGAGAAAAAATCATTTTATCACAACTATGTTTGGTTACTTCACGTGTACAAATAAATTTTTTTTCACTAAAGTTCTATCGTAGTCATCCAAACATAGATTCTGTTAAGTTTTTAATAGCACATTTGTACCTTTACAAAAAAAACTCAATATACTTAAAAAGAAATTTTCGCTACATTCTGAATTAAACTGTAGTTCAAAACTATCAGATACAAAAAGTAATGCTATGTAACAAAAGCTGTAAAACGTTTCCTTTCATGTTTTAAAGCGTAAAATTACAAATAAAA
>NW_014571836.1:0-1682 GCF_001313835.1 Polistes canadensis
CCCTGCCATAATGTGATGTGCTTCCAATGCCAATAAAAGGTAACCCATCCAATGGTATTTAACATCCAGAAAACTGCCAAATAAAATGCGTCCCAAGCCGAAATATCACAAGTACCGCCTCGTCCTGGACCATCGCAAGGAAAACTATAACCGAAATCCTTTTTATCTGGCATTAACTTGGAACCGCGTGCATCTAAAGCACCTTTTACTAAGATCAAAGTAGTTGTATGTAAACCTAAAGCAATAGCATGATGAACCAAAAAGTCTCCAGGCCCTATTGTTAAAAATAGGGAATTACTATTCTCATTAACAGCATTTAACCAGCCGGGCAACCATATACTTCGACCCGCATTGAATGCCGGGCCACTTGTTGAGGATAAAAGGACATCAAACCCATATGAAGTTTTACCATGAGCCGATTGTATCCATTGAGCAAATATAGGTTCGATCAAAATTTGTTTTTCTGGAGTACCAAAAGCAAGCATGACATCATTATGAACATAAAGACCCAAAGTATGGAACCCTAAAAAGAGGCTGGCCCAACTTAAATGGGATATGATAGCTTCTTTATGGTCTAACATTCTTGCCAATACATTATCTTCATTCTGTTCCGGATTGTAATCTCGAATGAAAAATATAGCTCCATGAGCAAAAGCTCCTGTCATAATGAATCCTGCGATGTATTGGTGATGCGTATATAACGCAGCTTGAGTAGTAAAGTCTTGTGCTATGAACGCATAAGCAGGTAAAGAATACATGTGTTGAGCTACCAAGGAAGTTATAACACCTAAAGAGGCTAGGGCAAGTCCTAATTGAAAATGAAGCGAATTGTTGATTGTGTCATAAAGACCCTTATGACCGCGTCCCAACCGTCCCCCTGGAGGAATATGTGCTTCTAAAAGATCTTTCATACTGTGCCCAATTCCAAAGTTTGTTCTATACATATGACCAGCAACAAGAAAAATAAATGCAATAGCTAAATGATGATGAGCAATATCAGTTAGCCATAAACTTTGCGTTTGTGGATGAAATCCCCCAAGAAGGGTTAGAATGGCAGTTCCCGCTCCTTGGGAAGTACCAAATAAATGACTGCTTGAATCGGGGTTCTGAGCATAAAGATTCCACTGACCTGTAAAAAGGGGACCTAATCCTTGAGGATGTGGTAATACGTCTAAGAAATTATTCCATCGAACGTACTCTCCCCTGGCTCCGGGAATAGCGACATGAACTAAATGTCCTGTCCAAGCCAAGGAACTTACTCCGAAGAGTCCGGATAAGTGATGGTTTAGACGGGATTCGGCATTTTTGAACCACGAAACGCTCGGTTTCCATTTCGGTTGTAAGTGTAACCAACCTGCTAGTAAAGATATAACAGAAAGAAATAATAGAAAAAGAGCTCCAGTATAAAGATCTTCATTAGTGCGTAAACCAATTGTATACCACCACTGATAAACACCAGAATAAGCGATATTCACTGGGCCAAGAGCACCCCCCCGAGTAAAAGCTTCCACAGCCGGTTGACCAAAATGAGGATCCCAAATTGCATGAGCAATAGGTCTTACGTGTAAAGGGTCCTGTACCCATGATTCAAAATTTCCTTGCCAAGCTACATGAAACAGATTTCCGGAAGTCCACAGAAAAATGATTGCTAATTGCCCAAAGTGAGAAGCAAAAATATTCTG
>NW_014571837.1:0-1578 GCF_001313835.1 Polistes canadensis
CCAAAAAACAAAAAAAATCATTCTATTACAACATTTCTAAGGTACTTTACGTGAATAATTCCATTCTTTTTCAACGAAACTCGATTTTAGTAAACCTGACATTTAATCTGTTTTGTTTCTAGTATCAAATCGTAACTGTCGCTTAAAAGATGTAATATATTTAAAAAGGAAATTTTTGCTACTTTTTGAATAAAACTGTAGTTTAAAACTATTAGATACATAAAGAAATGCTATATAACAAAAGTTATAAATCATTTTTTATTCAAGTTTCAAAGCGTATACTAACTAATAAAAAGTGTTACGTTCAATAAAATCCAGCTAATAACATTTGTATTTCAATAACTGCAGTCCAAAAAAAGGAAAAAAATCATTCTATTACTACATTTTTTGGTTACCTAACGTGATGAATACAGTTCTTTTTCGACGAAACTCGATTCTAATAAACCTGACATCCATTCTGTCTTGTTTATAATAGCACATTTTTACCTTCAAAAAAAAGATTTAATATATCTAAAATGAAATTTTTGCTTCTTTCTGAATTAAACCGTAGTTTAAAACTATTCGATAAATAAAGGAATGCTATATAACAAAAGCTATAAATCATTTTTTTTTAAGTTTTAAAGCGTAAACTAACAAATAAAAAGAGTTACGTTTAATAAAATCCAGCAAATAACATTTGTATTTCAATAACTGCAGACCAAAAAAGGGAAAAAATCATTCTATTACAACAATTCTAAATTACATTACGAGAAGAGTTCAATTCGTTTTCAACGAAACTCGATTGCAGTAAACCCGACATTTATTCTGTTTTGTTTCTAGTAGCACATTTTACCAGTCGCTAATAAGATTTAATATATTTAAAAAGAAATTTTTGCTACTTTCTGAATTAAACCGTAGTTCTAAACTATTAGATACATAAAAATATGCTATATAACAAAAGCTATAAAACATTTTCTTTCATGTTTTAAAGCGTATACTAACAAATAAAAAGTGTTACATTCAATAAAATTCAGCAAATAAAATTTATATTTCAACAAACGCAGTCCAAAAAAAGGAAAAAAATCAGTTTATTACATTTGTAGGTTACTTTACGTAAAGAATTAAATTCTTTTTTACGACAATCGAATTTCGTCAACTTGACATCTATTCTGTCTTGTTACTAATAGCACATTTTACCGTCACTATAGATTATTCAAAATGTTTAATAAAAATTTTCGTTGCTTTTCGACTTAAACAGTAGTCCCAAACTATCAGATACATAAAGAAATGCTAAAAAACAAAAGCTGTAAAACGTATTCTATCAAGTTTAAATGCGTATACTAACAAATAAAAAGTGTTGCGTTCAATAAGTTCCAGCAGAAAAAATGTATATTTCTACAACTGCAGTCCAAAAAAAGGAAAAAAAATTATGTAATAACAACATTTTTTTGTTACTTTACGTGAAGAACTCAATTCTTTTTCAACGAAACTCGATTGTAGTAAACCTGACATTTAATCTGTTTTGTTTCTAGAAACACATTTTTACTGTCGCTAAAAAGATTTATTATATTTAAAAAGAAATTTTTGCTACTTTCTGAA
>NW_014571838.1:0-1560 GCF_001313835.1 Polistes canadensis
TTCACGTGAAAAACTCAATTATTTTTACACGAACCTCGATTGTCGTAAACCTGACATCCATTCTAACTTGTTTCTAATAGCACATATTTACCTTTTTAAAAAAGATTTAATATATCTAAAAAGAAAATTTTGCTACTTTCTGAATTAAATCGTAGTTCAAAACTATCAGATACATAAAGAGATGCTATATAACAAAAGATGAAAAACGTTTTCTTTCAAGTTTTAAGGAACATACTAACAAATAAAAACTGTTACGTTCAATAAAATCCAGATAATAACATTTATATTTCAACAACTGCAGTCCAAAAAAAGGAAAAAAATCGTTTTTTTACAACATATTTTGGTTACTTTACGTGAAGAATTCGATTCTGTTTCTAAGAAACTCGATTGTAGTCAATTTGACATCTATTCTGTGTTGTTACTTATAGCACATTTTACCGTCACTATAAATTTTTTAATATAATTAGAAAGAAATTTTCGCTACTTTCTGATTTAAACCGTCGTTTAAAACAAGTAGATACATTAAGATATCCTATAAAAAAAGTTGTAAAACGTTTTTTTTCAAGTTTTAAAGCACATACTAACAAATAATAAGTGTTACGTTCAATAAAATCAAGATAATAACTTTTATATTACAAAAACTGCAGTCCATAAACAGGAAAAAAACCATTTTATTACAATATTTTTTGGTTATTTAACGTGAAAAACTCAATTCTTTTTCAACGAATCTCGATTGTAGTAAACCTGACATCCATTCAAATTTGTATCTAATTGCACATTTTTACCTTCTCAAAAAAGATTTTATATATCTAAAAAGAAAATTTTGCTACTTTCTGAATTAAATTGTAGTTCAAAGCTATCAGATTCATAAAGAGATGCTATATACCAAAAGATGTAAAAAGTTTTCTTTCAAGTTTTAAAGTGTATACTGACAAATAAAAAGTGTAACGTTTATTAAAATCCTGCAAATAACATTTATATCTCAACAACTGCAGTTCATAAAAGGAAAAATATCATTCTATTACAACATTTTTTATTTACTTTCTGTAAAGAATTCTATTTTTTTTCATCGAAACCCGATTTTAGTCAACCTGACATTTATTTTGTTTTGTTTATAGTAGCAAATTTTTACCTTCGCTAAAAATGTGTGAATATATTTAAAAAATACTTTTTTCTTGTTTCTAATATAAACCGCAGTTCAAAACTAGCAAATACATAAAGAATTGCTATATAAAAAAAGCTGTAAGACGTTTTCTTTTAAGTTTTAAAGCGCATGCTAACAAATAAAAAAGTGTAACGTTTAATAAGATCCTGCAAATAACATTTATATTTCAGCTACTGAAATCCAAAAAAAGGAAAAAGATCATTCTGTTACAACATTTTTTGGTTACTTAACGTGAAGAACTAAATTATTTTTTAACGAAACTCGGTTTTAGTAAACCTGACATTTATTTTGTCTTGTTCGAATAGCACATATTCCCGTAACTATAAATTTTTCAATATATTTAGGAAATATTTTCGCTTCTTTTTAAATTAAACCGTAGTTCAAAACTATCAGCT
>NW_014571839.1:0-1576 GCF_001313835.1 Polistes canadensis
ACTTTTTATACGATAATATACGCTTAAAAACTTGAGAGATAACGTTTTACAGCTTTTAGTTTATAGCATTACTTTATGCATCTGCTAGTTTGGAACTACAGTTTTTATTTAAAAAGTAGCAAAAATTTATATTAAATGTATTAAATTTTTTTTGTGAAAGTAAAAATGTGCTATTAGAAACAAGAAATAATAGATGTCAGGTTTACTACAATCGATTTTCGTTGAAGAAGAATTGAGTTCTTCAAGTAAAGTAACAATAAAATTTTTTAATAAAATGATTTTTTTTCTTTTTTTAGACTGCAGTTGTTGAAATATAAATGGTATTTGCTAGATTTTATTGAACGCAACGCATTTAATTTGTTAGTATTCGCTTTAAAACTTGAAAGATAACGTTTTATAGCTTTTAGTTTATAGCATTACTTTATGTATCTGCTAGTTTTAAACTACAGTTTAAATCATAAAGTAGCAAAAAATTTCTTTTTAAATATATTAATAATTTTTCGTGAAGGTGAAAATGTGCTATTAGGAACTAGGCAGAATAGGTGTCAGGTTTATTACAATCGATTTTCGTTAAAAAAGAATTAAGTTCTTTACGTAATAACAATAAAAATATGTAATAAAATGATTTATTTCCTTTTTTTCGACTGCAGTTGTTGAAACATAAATGTTATATGCTGGATTTTATTAAACGTAACACTTCTTATTTGTTAGTATATGCTCTAAAACTTGAAAGAAAACGTTTTACAGCATTTGTTATATAGCATTTCTTTATTTATCTAAAGTAATAAACTACGGTTCATTTCAGAACGCAGCGAAAATTTTCCTAAATATATTAAAAAATTTATAGGGACGGTAAAATGTGCTATTAGTAACAAGACAGAATAGATGTCAGGTTGAATACAATCGAGTTTCGTTAAAAAAAAAATTAAATTCTTTAAGTAAATTAACCAAAAAATTTTGTAATAAACTTATTGTTTTCTTTTCTTCGGACTGCAGTTTTTGAAATATAAATGTTATTTGCTGAATTTTATTGAACGCAACACATTTAATTTGTTAGTATGCGCTTCAAAACTTAAAAGAAAACATTTTACAGCTTTTGTTGTATAGCTTTTGTTTATGTATCTGATAGTTTTAACTACGGTTTATTTCAGAACGCAGCGAAAATTTTTCCCAAATATATTAAAAAATTTATAGGGACGGTAAAATGTGCTATTAGAAACAAGACAAAATGGATGTCAGGTTTATTACAATCGATTTTTGTTAAAAAAAAATTTAATTCTTTATATAAAGTAACTAAAAAATGTTGTATTAAAATTATTATTTTCTTTTCTTCGAACTGCAGTTGTTGAAATATAAATGCTGTTTGCTGAATTTTATTGAAAGCAACAAATTTAATTTGTTATAACTCGCTTTAAAACTTGAAAGAAAACGTTTACAGCTTTTTTTATATAGCATTTCTTAATGTATATGCTAGTTTTCAACTACGGTTTAATTTAGAAAGTAGCAAAAATTTATTTTAAACGTATTAAATCTTTTTTGAGAAGGTAATAATGTGCTATTAGAAACAAGACAGAAT
>NW_014571840.1:0-1628 GCF_001313835.1 Polistes canadensis
CAGCAAATAACATTTATATTTCATCAAATGCAGTCCGAAAAAACAAATAAATCATTTTATTACAACATTTTTTGGTTACTTCACGTGAAGAATTCTATTTTTTTTCATTAAAACTCGATTGTAGTCAACCTGAAATCTATTCTGTCTTGTTACTAATAGCACATTCTACCGTCACTATAAATTTTTCAATATATTTAAGAAATATTTTTGATGCTTTCTAAATTAAACTGTAGTTTCTAACTATTAGATACATAAAGAAATGCTATATAACAAAAGTAATAAAACATTTTCTTTCAAGTTTTAAAGCGTTTACTAATAAGTGATAAGTGTTATGTCCAATTAAATCAAGCAAATAAAATTTATATTTCTCCAACTGCAGTCTAAAAAATGGAAAAAATCATTTTATTACAACATTTTTTTGTTACTATACGTACATGATTTAACTCTTTTTCAAAGAAACTCGATTGTGGTAAACCTAACATCCCTACTGTCCTGTTTTTAATAGCACATTTTTACCTTCCCAAAAAAGATATAATATATTTAGAAAAGAAATTTTCGCTACTTTCTGAATAAAACCGTAGTTCAAAACTATCAGATACATAAAGAAATGGTATAAAACAAAAGCTGTAAAACGTTTTTTTTCAAGATTTAAAGTGTATACTAACAAATAAAAAGTGTTACGTACAATAAAATTCAGTAAATAACATTTATATTTCAAGAAATGCAGTCCAAAAAAACGAAAAAAATCATTTTATTACCAAATTTTATAGTTACTTTACTTGAAGAACTCAATTCTTTTTCAACGATACTCGATTGTAGTAAACCTGACATCCATTCTGTCTTGTTTCTAATAGCACATTTTTACTTTCACAAAAAAGATTTAATATATTAAAAAAAAAATATTTGCTTCTTTCTGAATTAAATTGTTGTTCAAAACTATCAGATACATAAAGAAATGCCATATACCAAAAGCTGTAAAACGTTTTCTTTCGAGTTTAAAAGCGCGTAGTAACAAATAAAAAGTGTTATATTTAATAAAATCCAACAAATAACATTTATATTTCAACAACTGCAGTCCAAAAAAAGGAAAAAAATCATTTTATTACAACATTTTTTTGTTACTATACGTACATGATTTAATTCTTTTTCAAAGAAACTCGATTGTGGTAAACTTAACATCCATACTGTCCTGTTTTTAATAGCAAATTTCTACCTTCAGAAGAAAGATATAACATATTTAAAAAAGAAATTTTTTCTACTTTCTGAATTAAACCGTAGTTTAAAACTAGCAGATACATAAAGAAGTGCTATATAAAAAAAGCTTTAAAACGTTTTTTTTCAAGCTTTAAAGCGCATACTAACAAATACAAAGTGTAACGTTCAATAAAATTTGACATAAAACATTTATATTTTAACAACTGCAGTCCAAATAAAGAAAAAAATCATTGTATTACGACTTTTTTTGTTACTTTACGTTAAGAATTCAATTCTTTTTCGACGAATTTTTATTGTAGTCATCCTGACATCTATTAAGTCTTGTTACTACTAATCCATTTTACCGTGACTATAAATTTTTCAATATATTTAGGAAAAATTTTTACTGCTTTCTGAATTAAATTGTAGTTCAA
>NW_014571841.1:0-1632 GCF_001313835.1 Polistes canadensis
AGAACTGACAATGGAAAGGAATATTGCTCGAAAGAATTCAATGATTATTTAAGAGCACARGGTATAGGAAGAGAGCTYACTGTGCAATATACACCTCAGCAAAATGGAGTGTCAGAAAGAGCAAATCGTACGCTCGTTGAAATGGCACGGTGTAAGCTTATGCAAGCACAGTTGCCTATTTCCTTGTGGGCTAAAGCGATTTCGACAGGATCATATATCAGGAACAGATGTCCTACAATGGCAAATGAAAAAGTCACACCACACGAAGATTGGTCAGGTATGAAACCATATGTGGGATTTATGAGAAAATTTGGAAGTAGAGTAATAGCTCTAGAAAAAGGAAAACGTCGAAATAAGTTCGAGGCCAAAGGCAAAGAATACGTATTGGTAGGATATTCGGATGAGGCGAAAGCATATCGCCTATGGGAACGAGGAACTCGAACAGTCATCAAGTGTAGAAACGTTCGATTCATCGAAGACCAAAATGTGAGCATATGTGGAGACGAACCACAACTATTCGAAGTACCTTTAGAGCAAATAGCTGTTGAAGAAAGAGAAATCGTTGTGAAGACGTCATCAGGTGACGAAGAGGAAGCTAAAAATATTCAAGGAACCAGCATAGATCAAAGTGAAACTCCTCATCTTTATCGGGCGCCGGGACGTCCGGGAATTGAAAAGATTGGAAAACGTGGAAGGCCACGCAAGTTATATCAGACGGGACCTATTCCAGATGAACCACAAACCGTTAGAGAAGCCTTGAACTGTTCAGAAGATGAACAATGACTAGTGGCAATGAGATCGGAATACGACGYTTTAATAGAAAATAACACGTGGACACTAGTGAATAGACCGAAAAACAAAGAGGTATTGAAATGTAAATAGGTATTTAAAATAAAGAAAAATDAAGACGGGTCTATTGATAGATTTAAAGCAAGGTTAGTTGCGAGGGGCGATCAACAATGCGAAGGAATAGATTTTGACGAAGTATTCGCACCTGTAGCTAGACTTGAAACCATACGTAGCCTATTAGGGATCAGTGTAATAAAAAGTATGTACGTACATCAATTAGATGTTGTTACTGCTTACGTCCAGGGGGATCTTACAGATGATATATATATGGAACAACCCGAGAACATTGTGATACCAGGCAAGGATGACAAAGTCTCCAAACTAATGAAACCATTGTATGGATTAAAACAAGCAGGGCGTGAAGGGTACCGTAAATTAGACAATTATTTGATTCAGTTAGTTTTAGAACAGTGAATCCTTGCGTTTACGTTGATTCGAGAAAAAATAATGATGCAATAATTGTCATCTATGTCGACGACTTATCGGTAGCGTCAGCAGACTTATCGCGCGTAGGTGAAATCAAAAGTTTGCTGAAACAAAAGTTTAAAATTAAAGATCTAGGAAAAGTTAAGGACATTTTAGGAATACGCGTAGACAKAGATGAAGATCTTGGAAAGATTAAAATAACGCAGAAGAAATACATCCAAGATGTTTTGGAGAAATTTGGTCTAACGGAATGKAATCCAGTTAGTACACCGTTAGAGACGAGCATAAATATAAATGATTTGATGTTACAAGTAAGAAATGAAGATGAAAACAGAATTGATGAACCATATAGAGAGT
>NW_014571842.1:0-1632 GCF_001313835.1 Polistes canadensis
ATTTATTGATTTTATTTCTAACGTTACCTAAAGTTAAATTCTTCTACATTCTAACGTTAAATACTTTAATAAGTTTTTCATTAGATAACATAGTATAAAAAGGTTTTATTTTTTAGGTTACTCTTTATTGAGTTGTATACTATAACTTTAAAAATTTTCAATTAATATTTTAACAAACATTACATACTTCAAGTAGTGAGATTAAGGCAATTAATATTGCTTGAATTTACATAGATTGTTTATGATAGAATATTTTTTAAAGTGTGTGAAATGCCTTCAGAAATGATTAACAGGGAATATTGTACTATAATATAATCTTTAGTATGTTTCAGCTTTACAGATTTTTTTATTTTATTTTATTTTAATCATCGTCATCCTAAGGGTAGGAAACCCATCCTGCAGTCRTCAATGAAGACTAAAAGTAAGTATATTTTTCTATCAAACATTTCTATAATAACTTTAATGGTTTTTTATTACGACGATGACATTAATTGTTCTTTTTCTTTTTCTGTTTTAGAACATCATTGCAATCGAGCGCGTAGGCAATGAAATACTCGTGTGTTGCTTCGTTAAAAAAATATATAAAAAAGTCGGAAAGTAGAATCAGTGTTAATCGTCGTATTTGACAGTTTCGTTTGCTCGGTTATGAAACTCCGTAAGTTTCTTTCTTTAAACGTGTACCCATCGTCATCCTAAGGGTTGGAGACCCATCGTGCATTCATCGATGGAGATTCCAAGTGAGTATATTTTTGTATTCCATAATACCACAAACATTTTAATGGTTTTTAGTAATAGTAATGATATTAATAGTATTGTTTTTTATTTCTGTTTCAGATTGCAAATGTGCGCGAAGCAATAATATATGGGAGTGTTGTTATATCGTTAAAATTTAATTAAAATCACAGATTATAAAAGCATGTTCGTTCGTTAATTGTAATTCGTTTGTGTTACGCGATTGTATTAAAAATATTTCATATTAAATTGACTGCGACCAAAGCAGTAATTRYAKTAGAMWTTGTWCGAWHAAAGTTATRTTTTTATCTTTAAACAGTCGCACAGACTGTTCGCGTATTAGAGTCAGTGCATCAATGAAGATTTTGATACTTGCATTGACTGTGTGCAAAGCAGTCTTTGGAAGCAGTTGTAGAGTCAGTGAACGGGCGTAAAACAAATTCAAATCAAACGCGAATTAGATTCAGTGTTGCTCGCCGTATAATTAAATATCGGTTTCGCGATAAGAAACTTATCTATAGTTTCTTATTTTCGTTCATAACGCGTTATTAGATTCACGCGAGATGCAYMACCATGATGCCAYTGAGCTGCATCCCATTGGAATGCATTGTAAGTATTCATTTTTATTAACATTTTATTCGTTTTTGTTTGATACGATTTTGGATCATATTATAAATAACTTATCATTTTGTTCTATTTTATTTTACAGATATGACAACGGACTTTCTACCTTACCAAAGATGTGGGATGAATTCTTCGATAGATCATCGATGGATCTTCGATGGATCTTCGATGGATCTTCGATGGATCTTCAATAGCAAAGCAAGGAACTTTCTAATCGTTAGACTACAATACTTGCTGCAAAGTAGGAGTGTTTTGGAGCCATCGTAGAACTTCTTA
>NW_014571843.1:0-1619 GCF_001313835.1 Polistes canadensis
GAAGGTAAAAATGGGCAATTAGAAACTAAACAGATGGATGTCAGGTTTAATACAATCAAGTTTTGTCGAAAAATACCTAAATTCTTCGCGTAAAGTATCCCAAAAATGGTATAATAAAATGATTTTTTCTCTTTTTTTGGACAGCATTAGTCCTAATATAAATGATTATTTCACTACTTTTTTGGACTCAACACTTTTTATTTGTAATTTTACGCTTTTAAACTTGAAAGAAAACGTTTTATTGCATTTGTTATATAGCAATTCTTAAGATATCTGTCACTTTTTAACTATTATTTAATCTAGAAATTAGCGAAAATTTTTCTTATATTTATTGAAAAAATTGTAGCGACAGTAAAATGTACTATTAGAAACAAAACCGAATGGATGTCAGGTTGAATAAAATCAAGTTTCGTCGAAAAATAACTGATTTCTATACGTAAAGTAACCACAAAAAGTCGTAATACAATGATTTTTTCTCTTGTTTTTAACTGCAGTAGTCCAAATATAAATGATGTCTGCAAAATTTTTTCGGACTTAACACTTTTTATTGTAAGTATACGCTTTATTCAATAAAAACTTTTCAAAGCTTCTGCTAAATAGCACTTTTTTAGATTTTTTACAATCTTTAACTATGATTTAATCCAGAAAGTATCGGTAGTTTCTTTTTAAATATACTAAAAATTTTTTTATCAAAGGTAAAAATGTGCTTTTAGAAACTAAACAGAATGGATGTCAGGTGGAACATAGTTAAGTTTCTTCGAAAAATACCTAAATTCTTAGCGGAAAGTAACCCAAAAAAGTTATATTAAAATGATTTTTTCCCGTTTTTTGGACTGCAGTAGTCCAAATATAAATGATGTTTTCCCTATTTATTGGGTCTTAACATTATTTTTTTGAAAGTATACGCGGTAAAACCGTAAAGAAAACGTTTTATAGCATTTGTTATATAGCAATTCTTAAGATATCTGATAGTTTGCAACTATTATTTAATCTAGAAATCAGCGAAAATTTTTCTTAAATATATTGAAAAAGTTTTAGCGACGGTAAAATGTGCTATTTGAAACATGACAGAATGGATGTCAGGATGACTACAATCAAGTTTCGTCGAAAAATAATTAAATTCTTCGCATATGGTATCCCACAAAAGTTATAATAAAACAATTTTTTCATTTTTTTTGGACTGCAGTAGTCCTAATATAAATGATGTTTTCCTAATTTTTTAAGACTTAACATTAATTTTTTGTAAGTATACGCCTTAAAACTGTAAAAAAAACGTTTTATAGCATTTGTAATATAGCAATTCTTAAAATATCTGATAGTTTGCAATTATTATTAAATCAAGAAAGTAGCGAAAATATTTCTTATATATATTCAAAAATTTTTAGCGACGGTATAGTGTGCTATTAGAAACAAGACAGAATGAATGTCAGGATGACTACAATCGTGTTTCGTCGAAAAAGAATTAAATTCTAAAGATAAAGTAAACACAAAAATTCGTTATAAAATGATTTTTTTTTTTTAACTGCAGTTATTCAAATATAAATAATGATTGCTAAATTTTTCGGACTTAACACTTTTTATTTGAAAGTATACGCGTTAAAACTGTAAAGAAAACGTTT
>NW_014571844.1:0-1588 GCF_001313835.1 Polistes canadensis
AAATATAAATGTTATTTGCTGGATTTTATTGAACGTAACACTTTTTATTTGTTAGTATGTTCTTTAAAACTTGAAAGAAAACGTTATACCCTTTTTTTTATATAGCATTTGCTTGCGAATCTTCTAGTTTTAAACTACGGTTTAATTTAGAAAAAAGCAAAAATTACTTTTTTCCTATATTAAATCTTTTTTTGAAGGTATAAATGTGCTATTTGAAACAAAACAAAATAAATGTCAGGTTTACTACAATGGAGTTTTGTTGAAAAAGAATTATATTCTCCACTTAGAGTAACAAAAGAATGTTGTAATTAAATGATTTTTTTCCTTTTTTTGGACTGCAGTTGTTGAAATATAAATGTTATATGCATGATTTTATTAAACGTTACACTTTTTATTTGTCCGTATGCGATATAAAACTTGAAAAAAAACGTTTTACAGCTTTTTTTATATGGCATTTTTTTGTGTATCTGATAGTTTCGATCTACAGTTTAATTCAGAAGGCAGCAAAAATTTTTTAAATATATTTAATCATTTTCAGCAACAGAAATGTGTGCTACTGGAAACAAAACAAAATAAATGTTAGGTTTATTACAACCGAGTTTCGGTGAAAAAGAATTGAAATCTTCACGTAGAGTAACTAAATAATTTTGTAATAAAATGATTTTTTTCCTTTTTTAGACTGCAGTTTTTAGAATATAAATGTTATTTGCTTGATTTTATTGAACGTCACACTTTTTATTTGTTAGTATGTGCTTTAAAACTTGAAAGGAAACGTTTTACAGCTATTTTTATATAGCATTTCTTTATGTATCTGATAGTTTAAGACTACTGTTTAATTCAGAAAGTAGCGAAAATTTCTTTTTAATTATATTTAGAAATTTTTAGCGACCGTAAATATGGTCTACTAGAAACAAAACAAAGTAAATGTCAGATTTACTACTATTGAGTATTGTTGTAAAAGTATTAAATTCTTCAGGTCAAGTAACCAAGACATGTTCAAATAAAATGATTTTTTTTCTTCTTTTAAACTTCAGTTGTTGAAATATAAATGTTATTTGCTGGATTTTATCGAACGTAAAACTTCTTATTTGTTAATGTACGCTTTAAAACTTGAAAGCAAACTTTTTACAGCTTTTATTATATACTATTTCCTTATGTATCTAAAAGTTTGAAACTACAGTTTAATTTAGAAAGCAGCGTAAATTTTTTTTAAATATATTGAAAAGTTTATAGTGATGGTAAAATGTGATATAAGTAACAACACAGAATAGATGTCATGTTGACTACAATCGAGTTCCGTTAAAAAATATCGAGTTCTTCACGTAAAGTAACCAAAAAATGTTGTAATATAATGATTTTTTTCCTCTTTTTAGACTGCAGTTGATGAAATATAAATGTTATTATCTAGATTTTATTGAACGTAACACTTTTTATTTGTTAGTATGTTCTTTAAAACTTGAAAGAAAACGTTTTACAGCTTTTTTTTATATAGCATTTCTTTATGTATCTGCAAGTTTAAAATTACGGTTTAATTTAGATAGTAGCAAAAATTACTTTTTAACTATATTAAATCTTTTTTGTGAAGGTA
>NW_014571845.1:0-1571 GCF_001313835.1 Polistes canadensis
ATAGTTTTAAACTACGGTTTAATTCGAAAAGTAGCAAAAATTTCTTTGTTAGTATTCGCTTTAAAACTTAAAAGAAACGTTTTACAGATTTTGTTATATAGCATTTCTTTATGTATCTTATAGTTTTTAACTACGGTTTAATTCAGAAAGTAGCAAAAATTTCTTTTTGAATATATTTATGCATTTATAGCGAAGGTAATAATGTGCTACTAGAAACAAAACAGAATGGATGTCAGGTTTACTACAATCGAGTTTCGTTGAAAAAGAAATGAGTTCTTCACGTACAGTAACCGAAAAATGTTGTAATAAAATGATTTTTTCCCTTTTTTTTGACTGCAGTTCTAGAAATATAAATGTTATTCTGGATTTTATTGAACGTAAAACTTTTTACTTCTTAGTATACGCTTTAAAACTTAAAGGAAAACGTTTTACAACTTTTGATATATAGCATTTTTTGATGTATATGATAGTTTTAAACTACGGTCTTATTCAGAAAGTAACAAAAATTTGTTTTTAAATATATTTATATATTTTTAGCGACGGTTAAAATGTGCTACTAGAAACAAAACAAATTAAATTTTAGGTTTACTACAATCGAGTTTCGTTGAAAAAGAATTGAATTCTTCAGGTTAAGTAACCAAAAAGTGTTGTAATAAAATGATTTTTTCCCCTTTTTTGGACTGCAGTTGTTGAAATATAAATGTTATTTGCTGGAATTTATTGAAAGTAACACTTTATATTTGTTATTATACGCTTTAAAACTTGAAAGAAAACGTTTTACAGATTTTTTATATAGCATTTCTTTATCTATCTAATAGTTTTTAACTACAGTTTAATACAGAAAGTCGTAAAACTTATTTTTTAAATATATTTCTGCATTTTTAGCGACGGTTAGAATGTGCTATTGGAAATAAGACAGAATGGACGTCAGGTTTACTACAATCGAGTTTAGTTGAAAAAGAATTGAGATCTTCACGTACAGTAACCAAAAAATGTTGTAATAAAATAATTTTTTCCCTTTTTTTGGACTGCAGTTGTTAAATATAAATGTTATTTGCTGGATTTTATTGAACGTAACACTTTATATTTGTTATTATACGCTTTAAAACTGGAAAGAAAACGTTTTACAGATTATGTTATATAGCGTTTCTTTATGTATCTGATAGTTTTGAACTACGGTTTTATTCAGAAAGTAGCAAAAAATTCTTTTTAAATATATTTATATATTTTTAGCGACGGTTAAAAAGAGCTACTAGAAACAAAACAGAATGGATGTCAGGTTTATTACAATCGATTTTCGTTAAAAAAGAATTAAGTTCTTCTCGTACAGTAACCAAAAAATGTTGTAATAAAATGATTTTTTTCCTTTTTTTGGACAGCAGTTATTGAAATATAAATTTTATTGGCTGGATTTAATTGAACGTATCACTTTTTGTTGGTTAGTGTACGCTTTAAAATTTAAAAGAAAACGTTTTACAGCTTTTGTTATATAGCGTTTCTTTATGTATCTGATATTTTTGAACCACGGTTTAATTCAGAAAGTAGCAAAAACTTCATTTTAAATATATTTA
>NW_014571846.1:0-1670 GCF_001313835.1 Polistes canadensis
AGAGAGAGAGAGAGAGAGAGAGAGAGAGAGAGAGAGAACGAGATAGAGAGATAACGGAAGAGAGACTGTGTGTTACCATTTCTACGTGGCCTGGAGGATATGATCATGCAACTCAATTTGTGTGGAAGCTGCTATGATCATATTGGCCCTTTCCTTGTATCTTCGATCTGCTCGCTTACGCAAATGAATTCACTCAAATTTATCTCTCCCTCTCTCTCTCTTATTTGAGTTTGATCCCTTAATTCGTATCTAAACAATTTGTCTTATCTACACTTTTTTCGTAAAAAAAAAAATAATAAAAGAATTATCTCGAGTGTTAATAATTACTCGTTACATATTGCAGAGCATGATTGTTCTCATAGGACCATTTCAACGTGAGAAAAAAAACAAAATAGAATGATAAAAAGGTAGAAAAGATAGTTTATTAAAAATATTAATAATTTTGTCGTATTAATCGATTGAATAATAATCGATTACTGCCATTTATATCGTGTAACGAAATTTTATGACAATTATTGAGGAAAAATATTGAATAATATCGAATTAATAAATAACAACGTGTTAGAAAATTAGCATAATTTCTATTCGGGTAAAACATGGGTGTGTCCGTGAGGAACAATATTCAATACTACGAACGAAAACTTTTCCCCTTCCCATAATCCCCCTTTGACTTCTTACGGTTATATATATATATATATATATATATATTTCTCTTTCTATAAAACTTTCTTTTCCCCCTTTTCAACTTGGTCGTCTCCCCCATGGTCGTTGGCGTTTAAAAGAGCAGCACCCCGTACAAGTCTCCCAGCAATTATCCTTCGGCCAGTTTTCTACTTGGTTGGCTTTTAGGAAAAAGGGCTGAATGATATAAAATGTAAAAAGGACATTGGAAAGAGGAAAAGAGTTTTTCCTGTCTTTTCCTTTCCCAAGAGTCGTGACGAGGTGTCATGGTGAGACGAGTATGCTCTCTTTTCTTTTCTTTTTTCCTTCCTCCCTCTACCCATTTTCGGTTCTTTTTCTTTCGTAATTGAGCAGGACGATCTTCTTCATGGTCGAACTAGTTCCAATAGTTCGTCTTGCTTTATTCTCATGTGTCTATCTCTGTCTCTCTCTCTCACTTTACTCTTTGCACGTATCGAAATTCTCTATGGGGATACATTCTACTCAAATGTATTCTCTCTTTCTCTCTCTTTCTCTTTCTGTCTGACTTATTTCTTTTTTCTCTCCTATATTCTCTCACCTTATTTTTTCCACACTTTTCTTTCTCTCTCTCTCTCTCTCTCTCTCTTAATCTCTTATTTTCTCTCACTTTTCTTCATTCCCTTTTTCATTTTCTGGTTCTTTTTTTTTTCCTTTTGTTCGAAGCAGCACGTTTGAAGATTTTCCGCAGGGATACATTTGACTCGAACATGTTTTCTCTTTCTCTTTCTCTTATTCTTTCTATCTATACATCCTATCTTCCAAACACGTTTTAAGATTCTCCATTGGGATACATTAGACTCGTACATGTTCTCTCTATCCGTATTTTATCTAAAAAATTTTCGATATTCTTTAAATAATCGTCGATTAAAAGTAATCTCGAAAATTGACGGACAATCATTTCGGCTTTCTACTTAAGAGAGAGAGAGAGAGAGAGAGAGAGAGAGAGAGAGAGAGAGAGAGAGAGAGAG
>NW_014571847.1:0-1556 GCF_001313835.1 Polistes canadensis
TTTTTATATGTTAGTATACGCATTAAAACTTAAAAGAAAACGTTTTACAGCTTTTGTTATATAGCATTTCTTTATGTATCTGATAGTTTTGAACTAAGGTTTAATTCAGAAAGTAGCAAGAATTTCTTTTTAAATATATTCTTATATTTTTTGCGACGGTGAAAATGTGCTACTAGAAACAAAACAGAATAAATGTCAGGTTTATTATAATCGATTTTCGTTGTAAAATAATTGAGTTCTTCTCGTAAAGTAACCAAAAAATGTTGTTATAGAATGATTTTTTCCATTTTTTTTAAACTGCAGTTGTTGAAATATAAATGCTATTTGCTGGATTTTATTTAAAGTAAAACTTTTTATTTGCTAGTATTCGCTCTAAAACTTGAAAGGAAACGTTTTACAGCTTTTGTTATATAGCATTGATTTACGACTCTAATAGTTTTGAACTACGGTTTAATTCAGAAATTAGCAAAAATTTCTTGTTAAATATATGAAATCTTTTTTATAAAGGAAAAATGTGCTATTAGAAACAAGACAGAATGGACGTAAGGTTTACTACAATCGAGTTTCTTTGAAAAAGAATTGAGTTTTTTACGTACAGTAACCAAAAAATATTGCAATAACATGATTTTTTTTCTTTTTTTGGACTGCAGTTATTGAAATATTATTGTTATTTGCTTGATTTTTTTGAACGTAACACTTTGTAATTGTTAGTATGCGCTTTAAAAGTGGAAAAAAAAAGTTTTACAGCTTTTTTTATATAGCATTTCTTTATGTATTTGCTAGTTTTAAACTACGGTTTATTTTAGAAAGTCGCAAAAATTTCTTTCTAAATATATTTATATATTTTTATCGACGGTTTAAATTTGCTACTAGAAACAATACAGAACGTACGTCAGGTTTACTACAATCGAGTTTCGTGTAAAAAGAATTTAATTCTTTACGTTAGGTAACCAAAAAATGTTGTAATAAAATGATTTTTTCCCTTTTTTTAGACTGCAGTAGTTAAAATAAAAATTTTATTTGCGTGATTTTATTGAAAGTAACACTTTTTATTTGTTCGTATTCGCTATATAACTTGAAAGAAAACATTGTACAGCTTTTGTTATTTAGCATTTATTTATGACTCTAGTAGTTTTTAACTACGGTTTAATTCAGAAAGTAGCAAAAATTGCTTTTTAAATATAATAAATTTTTTTAGTGAAGGTAAAAATGTGCTTTTAGAAACAAGACTGAATGGACGTCAGGCTTACTACAATCAAGTTTTGTTGAAAAAGAATAGAGTTCTTTACGTACAGTAACCAAAAAATGTTGCAATAGTATGATTTTTTTCCTATTTTTGTACTGCTGTTATTGAGATATAAATGATATTTGCTTGATTTTATTGAACGTAACACATTGTAATTGTTAGTATGCGCTTTAAAAATTGAAAGAAAACGTTTTACAGCTTTTTTGATATAGCATTTCTTTATGTATTGGCTAGTTTTGAACTACGGTTGATTTCAGAAAGTCGCAAAAATTTCTTTCTAATTAAATTTAAACATTTTTAGCTACGGTTA
>NW_014571848.1:0-1669 GCF_001313835.1 Polistes canadensis
TCTCTCTCTCTCTCTCTCTCTCTCTTTATTTGTCTGTCTGTCTCTCTCTTTTTTAATTAATTTCCTTAATGGAATAAACTCTGAAGAGTGTGCAAACGCGTAAACTTTGGTAGAAAATTGTCAAAGAGTTTGCTTTCTTGATTCGTTCTCGTTTTCTCTTTCTCTCCCTTTCTCTCGTCATATTTTCTCTTTTTCTTGTTTAATGGGTTAAAAGAATTAAGAATTAGAAAAGAAAAAGAGAAAGAGATTCGTCTCGATAGATAAGAATACCTATGACGATCAAGTTCCTCTTTTCTCGGTTCGTCCCTTTACATGTCAAGGAGTGGTAAAAATGAAAAGGAAAAGGAAAAAAAAGTGTTCTTTTATCTATTGGCAATATTCTTTTCAGATTTTCTCTCTTTTTCGCAAAAACAAAAATATCGTGACTCGTCTTTTTCTTTATTTCTCCATATTGACCTACGAGAACGAGCGCTCGTTTGAAACTCTCATTGGTCAATCATCACTTTTCTTTTTTTATTTCTTTACATTGACCAATGGACGAGTTAACTCGTCGTATGTTCCCATCGGGTCATATCGCAAGAGAGTAAAGTACAGATCTTTTTCCACGTTTTCCAAAGATCGTGGATAGATCGCCAAGGAAATCTGTGTCGACTTGAGGAAAAGTAAAAAGAAGAAGAAGAAGAAGAAGAAGAAGAAGAAGAAGTAGAAGTAGAAGTAGAAGTAAGTAGAAGAATAAGAATAAGAATAAGAAGAAGAAGTAGAGGAGAAGGAGATGTAAAAAAGAAGGTAAGCAAGAAGAATCTCTTCTTGATGACCTTCCTTTCTTCTCTTGCTTGTTTTTTTCTCTCTTTTTATTAGCTCTAACTATACTTACTCTTAGACACTGGTGTTCTTTACGTTCGGTTAAAGCCAGGATTCTAAGGAATCTTTACCTTATTTTGAAAACCGTTTTTAAACGACAACGATTTGTCGCAAACGCGATGCGAAATCCGGACGGAGATCAGATCGATAAGCGAATTATTATTACCAACGAAAAAATGATCTCATACTTTCTTCTCTCGTCTTTCTTACCAATGAACAAACCAAAATGGCAACGAAGACGAAGAAGACGACGACGACGACGACGACCATGACGACGACGACGACCATGACGACGACGACGGCCATGACGACGACGACGACCATGACGACGACGACCATGACGATGAGGACCATGACATCTTCGTGACTCTTTCTTGATAATCCCAACAATTCATTGGCTTTCCTCGAGGACGGAAAACATTTTTCTCACTTTAACGTGTGTAGTATGTATGTAAGTGTACGTTCGTATGTATGCACGTATATAGAGTGAAGAAATAAAATATTAAAATCATATTTGTATTTTGTTTTTTTCTTTCTTTTTTCTTTTTTAATCGACGATTTAAGAAATTAAAAGGGACGAACATTTTGTTACGCTAATGCGCGTACACGTATTGAAATTATATATATTTATTTACGTATCTGATAAGTTTCTTTATTTTCTCTTTCTTTTTTTAATAAAAATTCGATTTTCTCGTTTCTTATTTTACTAATGGATTTAATATTTATTTCATTCAAATATTCATGAGAAGAAATTATTCAATCGTGTGTAAATTCGTCTCTCTCTCTCTCTCTCTCTCTCTCTCTCTCT
>NW_014571849.1:0-1583 GCF_001313835.1 Polistes canadensis
ACGTTAAGTAACCAAAAAATGTAGTTATAAAATCTTTTTTTTCGCTTTTTGGAAGTGCAGTTGTAGAATTATAAATGTTATTTGCTGGATTATATTGAACAAAACACTTTTTATTTTTTAGTATGCGTTTTAAAACTTGAAAGAGAACGTTTTWCAGCTTTTTTTATATAGCACTTCTTTATGTATTTGCTAGTTTTGAACTACGGTTTGTTTCAGAAAGTCGCAAAAATTTCTTTCCTAATATATTTAAACATTTTTAGCGACGATAAAAATGTGCAACATGAAACAAAACAGATTAAATGTCAGGTTTACTACAATCGAGTTTCGATGAAAAATAATAGGATTCTTCATGTAAAGTAACTTAAAATTGTTGTATTAGGATTATTTTTTCCCTTTTTTTTGACTGCAGTTGTTGAAATATAAATGTTATTTGCTGGATTTTATTAAACGTAACACTTTTTATTTGTTAGTATGCGCTTCAAAACTTGAAAGAAAACGTTTTACAGCTTTTGATATATAGCATTTCTTTATGTATCTAATAGTCTTAAACTACGGTTTAATTCCAAAAGTAGCTAAAATTTCATTTTAATTATATTAAATCTTTTTTGTAAAGGTAAAAATGTGCTATGAGAAAAAAGACAGAAGGGATGTCAGGTTTACTACAATCGATTTTCGTTGAAAAAGAATTAAGTTCTTCACGAAAAGTAACCAAAAAATTTTGTAATAAATTGATTCTTTTCCTTTTTGTAGACAGCAGTTGTTGAAATATAAACGTATTTTGCTGGATTTTATTGAACTTAACACTTTTTATTTGTAAGTATACGCTGTAAAACTTGACAGAAAACGTTTTACATTTTTTGTTATATAGCATTTTTTTATGTATCTAATAGTTTTGAACTACAGTTTAATTCAGAAAGTAGCAAAAATTTCTTTCTCAATATTTTTCTACATTTTTAGCGACGGGTAAAATGTGCTACTAGAAACATAGCAGATTAAATGTCAGGTTTAATACAATATAATTTCGTTGAAATAAAAATGGATTCTTCACGTAAAGTAACTTAAAAATGTTTTATTTGATTGATTTTTTTCCATTTTTTAGACTGCATTTGTTGAAATATAAATTTTATTTACTAGATTTTATTGAATGTAACACTTTCTATTTGTTAGTATACGCTTTAAAACTTAAAAGAAAACGTTTTACAGCATTTCTTATATAGCACTTCTTTATGAATCTAATAGTTTTGAACTACGGTTTAAATCAAAAAGTAGCAAAAATTTATTTCTAAATATATTTCAACATTTTTAGCGACAGGTAAAATGTGCTACTAGAATCAAAGCAATTTAATTTCCAGGTTTACTACAATCGAGTTTCGCTAAAATAAAAATGGATTCTTTACGTAAAGTAACCTAAAATTTTTGTAATTAAATGATTTTTTTCCTTTTTTTGGACTGCAGTTGTTGAAATATAAATGTAATTTGTTCGATTTTATAAAACGTAACACTTTTTATTTGTTAGTATACGCATTAAAACTTGAAAGAAAACGTTTTACAGCTTTTGTAATATAGCATTTCTTTGTGTATCT
>NW_014571850.1:0-1666 GCF_001313835.1 Polistes canadensis
CGGATCTCGTTCTGTATAGGTTTTCACTGGCTCAACCTGCACTATCGACTCAACCAGCACATTRAGTTCATTAGCAATTCCAAAAGCGTACGAAGCTGTAAAAGCTGGAGATTGCGATTACGCGATTGTTAGTGGGGAAATCGTATGCTTACATACCCAAACGTTTTACCAGCTGTATGATTTAGGTAWAATAAGAGTATACTTGGTATAAATAATTCCAGTTCTTGCATCTAAAGACAAAAATGTCATTTTCATTTATTTTTTCCTTTCAATACTAATTAAAAGTATTAGAACAGCAAGTTAAATTTTTTTGTAATTTATAAATAATTGTTTGTTCTATGCAATCTATTATTTAAGTTTGTTGTCGACAGAAGGGGTAAATAGATCTTTTGATAAGAAAACGTCTGGATTCTCGAGGAGCGACTCAATAGGAACAATTTTCCTTCAAAGAGCYGAGAATGCAAAGCGAGTTTATGCCGTAGTCGTTAAACTTTGTGTTAAGTATACTGAAGCAATTCCAAGAAACACTTGTCTATTTCCCATAACCGAATTTCAAGATTAAATAATGAAACAGACATTTAAACACTGCGGTCTAAAACCAAGCGACGTAACTTACATCGAAGCCGATGGTGCAGCAATCGAATCAATGGATCTCGAAAAATTGAAGGCAATAAATCTTGATTCTGGTCAAGATCGAAGCCTATCTAATCCTCTTTTAATAGGATCTGTTAAGTCAAACATTGGTTCCACATATAATAATAATGCAATAAAATCGGTAATCAAGGTAAATTTTCTAAARAGACAAAATTAAATATAAAACAACACAAATTTGGTATAATATTTTACATTTGTTTATTTTTATTTCTTGGTACTAATTGCTATGGAGACCGGAGTTATACCTCCGAGTCTTCATTCTTCATCCGAGCCTCCAGAAGAGACCTWATGCCTTCAGGATTGTGCCTCTAACCCTAATGCCGCTTTATACGGTTACTTCTATCACATTATCCTAAAACGTCATTCAAAAAAGAAGCAAAAAGGAAAACTTTYACCATATATTATTCCACGACTTTTTGTAGTTTCTTGTCAAACTCAAAAAATGATATCGTCGATCTTTAATATTGTAAGATATTTATTTTACGACCGAACTGATTAAGCAAAATTATCGTGAATTATATTCTATTTGTTTTTAGTTAAATTCAAGGAGAGGAGATAATGAGCTGGCTCAATTAATTACTGATATTACTCAAAAAYCATTTCCTCATTCTTTGTATTTTGAGTATACAGTAATTCCAGATTTAGAAGCYACTAATATTTAGCATATAATAGAGATTTTTCAAGCTAGTTTGTCAGCTCAATCCCGAGAGATCTCGTTCGTTTTTTCGGGAATAAAATCACAATGAGCTGGAGTGAAAACTACTAATTTTATATTTAAATAAATAAAACAATTTTACATCGTATATAGTATATGTAAAACTCTCTTTCAGGTGAATCGCTAATAAAAATACTAATCTTTGCCGAAGCTATACAAAATTGTGATGTAGTTTTAAGTCTTCAAAGTTATGATTTTGTGCATATTATATGCGATAAAAATCCAACAATATACGATAATATTATAAACTGCTTTCTGGGAACAGCAGCAATACAAGTAATAATATATCTGTTGTTT
>NW_014571851.1:0-1544 GCF_001313835.1 Polistes canadensis
AATATAATGTTATTAATAAAAATATGTAAGTGACAGCATTTCTTTATGTATCTCCTAGTTTTGAACTACGGTTTAATTCAGAAAGTAGAAAAAATTTCTTTTTAAATATATTAAATCTTTTTTGTGAATGGTAAAATGTGCTATTAGAAACAAAACAGATTAAATGTCAGGTTTAATACAATCGAGTTTTGTTGAAACGTAATTGAATTCTTCAAGTAAAATAACTTAAAAATTTTATAATAGAATGATTTATTTCCTTCTTTGGACTGCAGTTGTTGAAATATAAATGTTATTTGCTTGATTTTATTAGACCTAAAACTTTCTTTTTGTTAGTATAGGCTTTAAAACTTAAATTAAAACGTTTTACAGCTTTTGTTATATAGCATTTCTTTATGTATCTGCTAGTTTCAAACTACGGTTTAATTCAAAAAGTAGCAAAAATTTGTTTCTAAATATATTTAAACATTTTTAACGACGGTAAAAATGTGCTATTAAAAAAAAAACAGAATGGATGTCAGGTTTATTACAATCGAGTTTCGTTGTAAAAGAATAAAGTTCTTCACGTAAAGTAACCAAAAAATATTGTAATAGAATGAATTGTTTTTCCTTTTTTTTAGACTGCAGTTGTTGAAATATAAATGTTATTTGCTGCATTTTATTGAACGATACGCTTTTTATTTGTAAGTATACGCTTTAAACCTTGAAAGAAAACGTTTTACAGCTTTTGTTATATAGAATTTCTTTATGTATCTGATAGTTTTAAACTACGGATTAATTCAGAAAGTAGCAAACATCATTTTGTAAATATACTTAAACATTCTAAGCGACGGAAAAAATGCGCTAATAGAAATAAAACAAAATAAATGTCAGGTTTACTACAATCGAGTTTCGTTGAAGAAGAATTGAATTCTTTACGTAAAGTAACCAAAAAATGTTATAATTAGATGATTTTTTTCATTTTTTTGGACTGCAGTGGTCGAAGAATAAATGTAATTTGCTGGGTTTTATGGAAAGCAAAACGTTTTATTTGTTAGTATGCGCTTTAAAACTTAAAAGAAAACGTTTTACAGCTTATGTTATATAGTACTTCTTTATGTATCTGATAGTTTGGAACTACGGTTTAATTCAGAAAGTAGCATAATTACTTTTTAAATATATTAAAAAATTTATAGTGTCGGTAAAAAGTAACTAGACCATTAGTAATAAGACAGAATAGATGTCAGGTTGACTACAGTCGAGTTTCGTTGAAAAAGATTTGAATTCTTCACGTAAAGTAACCTAAAAATATTGTAATAAAATGATTTTTTCCATTTTTTTGGACTGCGGTTGTGGAAATATAAATGTTAATTGCTTGATTTTATTGGACCTAAAACTTTCTATTTGTTAGTATACGCTTTAAAACTTGAATGAAAACGTTTTACAGCTTTTTTTATATAGAATTTCTTTATGTATCTGCTAGTTTTCATCTACGGTTTTATTCAGATAGTAGCTAAAATTTCTTTCTAAATATATTGCAACATTTTTAGTGACGGTAAAAATGTGCT
>NW_014571852.1:0-1549 GCF_001313835.1 Polistes canadensis
AGTAACCAAAAAATGTTGTAATAAAATGATTTTTTTCCTTATTTTGAATTCAGTTGTTGAATTATAAATGTTATTTGCCGGATTTTATTGAATGTAACACTTTTTATTTGTTAGTATACGCTTTCAAACTTGAAAAAAATTGTTTTACAGCTTTTGTTTTATAGCATTTTTTTATGTATCTGATAGTTTTAGTCAACAATTTAATGCAGAAAGCAGCAGAAATTTTTCCTAAAAATATTGAAAAATTTATAGTGACGGTAAAATGTGCTATTAGTAACAAGACAGAATGGATGTCAGGTTTACTACAAACGAATTTCGTTGAAAAAGAATGGGATTCTTCACGTAAAGTAACTTTAAAATATTGTAATAGAATGATTTTTACCCTTCTTTTGGACTGCAGTTGTTGAAATATAAATGTTATTTGCTAGATTTTATTGAACGAAACACTTCTTATTTGTTAGTATACGCTTTAAAACTTAGAAGAAAACGTTCTACAGCTTTTATTATATAGCATTTCTTTATGTATCTGATAGTTTTGAACTACGGTTTTATTCAGAAAGTAACAAAAATTTTTCTTTAAATATATTTAAATATTTTTAGTAACGTTTAAGATAAGCTACTAGAAACAAAACAGAATGGATGTCAGGTTTATTAGAATTGATTTTCGTTGAAAAAGAATTGAGTTGTTTACGCAAATAAACACAAAATGTTGAAATAGAATGAATTTTTCCCTTTTTTTGGATTGCAGTTGTAGAAATATAATTGTTATTTGCTGGATTTTATTGAACGTAACACTTTTTATTTGTTACTATTCGCTTTAAAACTAGAAAGAAAACGTTGTACAGCTTTTGTTATATAGCATTTCTTTATGTGTCTAATAGTTTTAAACTAAGGTCTAATTTAGAAAGTAGCAAAAATTTCTTTTTAACTGCATTTAATTTTTTTTTTGATAATGTAAATGTGCTATTAGAAACAAGACAGAAAGGACGTCAGGTTTACTACAATCGAGTTTCGTTGAAAAAGGATTGAATTCCTCACGTTAGGTATCAAAAAAATGTTGTAACAAAATGATTTTTTTCCCTTGTATGAACCGCAGTTGTTGAATTATAAATGGCACATGCTGGATTTTATTGAACGTAACACTTTTTATTTGTTAGTATACGCTTTAAAACTTAAAAAAAAACGTGGTACAGCTTTTGTAATATAGCATTTCTTTATGTATCAAATAGTTTGGAACAACGGTTTAATTTAGAAAGTAGCAAAAATTTCTTTTTAATTGTATTAAATTTTTTTTGTGATGGTAAAAATGTGCTTTTAGAAACAAGACAGAATGGACGTTAGGTTTACTACAATCGAATTTTGTTGAAAAAGAATTGAGTTCTTCACGTAAAGTAACTTAAAAATGTTGTAATAGAATGATTTTTTCCCTTTTTTTGGACTGCAGTTGTTGAAATATAAATGTGTTTTGCTGGATTTTATTAAACGTAACACTTTTTATTTGTTAGTATACGGTTTAAAACTAGAAAGAAAACGTTTTACAGCTTTTTTT
>NW_014571853.1:0-1591 GCF_001313835.1 Polistes canadensis
AGGTTTACTACAATCGAGTTTGATTGAAAAAGAATTGAGTTCTTCACGTTAGGTAACCAAAAAATGTTGTAATAGAATGATTTTGTTCCTTTTTTTGGACTGAAGTTATTAAAATATAAATATTATTTGCTGGATTTTATTGAACGTAACACTTTTTATTTGTTAGTATACGCTTTAAAACTTGAAATAAAACGTTTTACATCTTTTGTTATATAGCATTTCTTTATGTATTTGCTAGTTTTTAACTACGTTCTAATTCAGAAAGTAGCAAAAATTTCTTTTTAAATATGTTAAATTTTTTTAGCGTCGGTTAAAATGTGCTACTAGAAAGAAATTAGACAAATGTCTGGTTTATTACAATCGAGTATTATTGTAAAAGAATTGAATTCTTCAGGTTAAGTAACCAAAAAATGTTATAATAAAATGATTTTTTTTCTTTTTTTGAACGGTAGTTGTTGAATTATAAATATTTTTTGCTGGATTTAATCAACGAAACCCTTTTTATTTGTTAGTATACGCTTTAAAACTTAAAAAAAAAACATTTTACAGCTTTTGTTTTATAGCATTTCTTTCTGTATCTGATAGTTTTGAACGACGGTTTATTTTAAAAGGTAGCAAAAATTTCTTTTTGAATATATTTAGACATTTTTTGCAAAGGTTTAAATGTGGTACTAGAAACAAAATAGAATAGATGTCAGGTTTATTACAATCAATTTTCGTCGAAAAGGATCGAGTTTAGCACGTAAAGTAACAAAAAAATGTTGTAATAAAATTAAGTTTTTCCTTTTTTTGGGCTGCAGTTGTGGAAATATAAATGTTATTTGCTGTATTTTATTAAAAATAACACTTTTTACTTATAAGAATACGCTTAAAAACTGGAAAGAAAATGTTTTACATCTTTTGTTTTATAGCATTTCTTTATGTATGTGATAGTTTCAAACTACGGTTTAATTCAAAAAGTAGTAAAAATTTCTTTCTAAATATATTTAAACATTTTTAGCGACGGTTAATATGTGCTACTAGAAACATACAGAATGGATGTCAGGTTTATAACTATCAATTTTCGTTGAAAAAAATTGTGTTCTTCACGTAAAGTAATCAAAAAATGTTGTAATAAAATGATTTTTTTCCTTTTTGTGAACTGCAGTTGTTGAATTATAAATGTTATTTGCTGGAGTTTATTGAACGAAACACTTTTTACTTATTAGTATACGCTTGAAAATTCGAAAAAAATGTTATACAGCTTTTGTTTTATACAATTTCTTTTTGTATCTGATAGTTTTGAACTACGGTTTAATTCAAAAAGTAGCAAAAATTTCTTTCTTAAAATATTTAAACATTTTAAGCGACGGTTAAAATGTGCTAAAAGAAACAAAACAGATTAAATGAAAGGTTTACTACAATCGAGTTTCGTTGAAAAAGAATTGAGTTCTTCACGTACAGTATCCAAAAAATGTTGTAATAAAATGATTTTTTTCCTTTTTTTAGACTGCATTTGTGCAAATATAAATGTTATTTGCTGGATTGTATTAGACATAACACTTTTTACTTATAAGTATACGTTTGAAAACTAGAAAAATAATGTTTTACA
>NW_014571854.1:0-1636 GCF_001313835.1 Polistes canadensis
ATTCGAAAAAATTGGGCAAACATCATTTATAATTAGACTACTGCAGACCAAGAAAAGAAAAAAATCATTTTATAACACCATTTTGTTGTTTATTCACCTTTAGGATTTAATTCTCTTTCGACGAAACTCGATTGTTGTCACCCTAAATTTCATTCTGTCTTGTTTGTAATAGCACATTTTTACCGTCGCTAAAAATTTTTCAATATATCTAAAAGAAATTTTTGCTTCTTTCTAGATTAAATAATTGTTAATTTATATCAGATATCTAAAGATGTACTATATAACAAATGTTATAAAACGTTTTCTTTCAAGTTTAAAAGCGTATACTAACAAATAAAAAGTGTTAGGTCTAATAAAATCTAGCAAATACAATTTATATTTCCACAACTGTAGTGTAAGAAAAGAGAAAATATCATTTTATTACAACCATTTTAGGTTACTTCACGTTTAGAATTTAATTATTTTTCGACAAAATTCGGTTGTAGTCAACTACACATCTATTCTGTTTAGTTTCTAATAGCACATTTTTACCTTCGATAAAAATTTTTTATTTTGTTTAAAACAAAAATTTTAGCTACTTTCTGGATTAGTTCGTAGTTAAAAATTATAAATTATCAAAAAAAGTGCAATTAAACAGAAGATATAAAAAATGTTCTTACAAGCTTTAAAGCGAATACTTACAAATAAAAAGTGTTCAATATTGTAAAATTTAGCAAACATTATTTATATTCGGAGTATTGCAGTCAAAAAAAGTAAATAAATCACTTTACTACGACTTTTTTTGCTTACTTTACGTGAAGAATTTAATTCTTTTTTACCGTAACTCGATTGTAGTAAACCAGAAATTTATTTTGGTTTGTTTCTAGTAGCACATTTTAACCGTCGCTAAAAATGTTTTAATATATTTAGAAAGAAATTTTTGCTACTTCCTAAATTAAACCTTATTTCAAAACTATCAGATACATAAAAAAATGCTATATAACAAAAGCTGTAAAACGTTTTCTTTCAAGTTTTAAAACGCATAGTAACAAATAAAAAGTGTTATGTCCAATTAAACCAAGCAAATAACATTTACATTTCCACAACCGCGGTCCAAAAAAAGGAAAAAAATCATTTTATTACAACATTTTTAGGATACTTAACTTGACGAATTGAATTCTTTTTCAATGAACCTCGATTGTAGTAAACCTGACATTTAATCTGGTTTGTTTCTAGTAGCACATTTTAACCGTCGCTAAAAATGTTAAAATATATTTAAAAAGAAATTTTATCTACTTTCTGATTTAAACCGTTGTTCAATACTATCAGATACATAAAGAAATGCTATATAAAAAAAGCTGTAAAACTTTTTCTTTCAAGTTTTAAAGTGCATACTAACAAATAAATTGTATTACGTTCAATAAAATCCAACAAATAACATTTGTATTTCCACAACTGCAGTCCAAAAAAAGGAAAAAAATCATTTTATTACGACATTTTTTTGTTACTATACGTAAAGACTTCAATTCTTTTTTAACGAAACTCTATAGTAGCAAACCTGATATCTATACTGTCTTGTTACTAATATCACATTTTACCGTCACTAAAAATTTTTCAATATATTTAAGAAAAATTTTCGGTGCTTTCTGAATTAAAC
>NW_014571855.1:0-1604 GCF_001313835.1 Polistes canadensis
TAAATACTTAATTTTTAATAAAAAAACGGCAGAAACTTATTTGTAATTCTAATAGTTTTGAACTACGGTTTAAATCAGAAAGTAGCGAAAATTTCTTTTTACATATATATTACATCTTCTTTGTGAAGGTAAAAATGTGCTTTTCGTAACAAGACAGAATGGATGTCAGCTTTAATACAATCGAGGATCGTTGAAAAAAAATAAAGTTCTTCATGTAGCGTAACCAAAAAATGTATGTAATAAAATGATTTTTTTCCTTTTTTTAGACTGCAGTTGTTAAAATATAAAAGTTATTTGCAGGATTTTATGGAACGTATCACTTTTTATATGACTCTACGTGAAGAACCTAATTCTTTTTTAACAAAACTCGACTGTAGTAAAGCTGTCATCCATTCTGTCTTGTTTAAAATAACACATTTATACCTTCACAAAAAAGATTTAATATATTTAGAAAGAAATTTTGGCTTCTTTCTGAATTAAACCGTAGTTCAAGACTAGCAGATACATAAAGAAATCCTATAAAAAAAGTTGTAAAACGTTTTCTTTTAAGTTTTAAAGCACATACTAACAAATAAAAAGTGTTACGTACAAAAAAATATAGATAATAACATTTATGTTTTAACAACTGCAGTCCAAAGAAAGGAAAAAAATCATTTTATTTCGACATATTTTGTTTACTTTACGTGAAGAATTCGATTCTTTTTCAACGAATCTCGATTGTAGTCAATATGACATCTATTCTGTGTTGATACTTATAGCACATTTTACAGTCACTATAAATTTTTTGATATATTTAGAAAAAAATTTTAGTTTTTTTCTGATTCAAACTGTAGTTCATAACTATCAGATACATAAAGAAATGCTATGTAACAATTGATGTAAAACGTTTTCTTTCAAGTTTTAAAGCGTATACTAACAAATAAAAAGTGCTTCGTTTAATAAAATCTAGCAAATAACTTTTATATTTTAACAACTGAAGTTTAAAAAAAGGAAAAAAAACATTTTATTACAACATTTTTTGGTTACTGAACGTAAAGGATTCAATTTTTTTTCAACGAAACTCGATTGTAGTAAAGCTGACATCTATTCTGTCTTGTATCTAAAAGCATATTTTTACCTTCACAAAAAAGATGTAATATATATGTAAAAAGAAATTTTTGCTACTTTCTGATTTAAACCGTAGGTAAAAACTATTAGATGTTTAAATAAGTTTCCGCCGTTTTTTTATTAAAAATTAAGTATGTATTGTAGATGAATGGTAATTTCAAGGTTATTTAAAATACTGTCCCTCACTTGCATTGTCTTTTTCCTATCTCTCAGGCAACATGCGGATCCCACGACGGAAGAACTTGTCTTTTGAGGCTATCCACGAATCAACCCAAGGTATCTTCATATGATTTAAACCGCTGCTCCGACAGAGCATGTGCTATAACCCGAAATAGGTGATAATCGGACAGGGCAATGTCTAGTGAATACGGCGGGTGGGGTAACACTTCCCAATCAAGTGTTTCTAAATACTTTTTCACGGGAGCCGCAACAGGTGGACGAGCATTGTCATGCAGGAGAATAGTTTTTTCGTGTCTAGAATAGTATTGAGGACGTTT
>NW_014571856.1:0-1623 GCF_001313835.1 Polistes canadensis
CATTTTTTCTTTCTTAATACTTCGTGTCTCGTCGATCGATAGTTCTTACTTTTCATGTTTACCCAAGATCAAATAAAACTATTGATGCATTTAATACAAACTAATAATATTTTTGCTAACGTATGCTTGGACGAGGAGATATTCGAGAAATTCGACAAACTTTTGTCGAATTATCTTTCTAGGTCCCCCTTCAACTACAATATAAATTATTCTTTTTAATAGCATTGGTGATAGTCGGGATCATTTGCTGTTGAATACTAACAGATTTTACAAAACTTATTTTACAGGATTTAATTAGTCTTTTGTGTTTATTTTATCATTTATGATAAAATGGACAATTTCAATAAAAGRTCTGTATCAAACAAAAAAAAACAAAACGAATAAAACAATAAAAGAAAAAAAATTGAAAAACAGTGAAAAATAAATTTAAAATAAACTAAACAAACACTTATTTGCATACATACTGTACATTCTGCATTTGACCTCAGTCGCTAACTGTAAGAATGCAAGAAATCCATAGAGATCGTATCAACTTATCTCTTTTGTAGCGGCCCACATACTGTTAACTACAAAGGGTGGGCTCGCTATCAAGAGCTGATCAAGAAAACGTTTCCGGCACCAAGCCTTAGGGAAAGACGAAACAGTCAAACAAACATACAGCCTAACTAAGTGGAAAGCAAACAGCGTCAAATCAATTCATCTACGTCCTACGCACAAGCAACAAAGGGGAAAAATCCTGGTCCACTTTCTACCAACATTGAAAACAAAGATAATAGTTCAGGAATTTCTGGAAATCTTAATAAATTTGTAATACTAATTGAAAAACAAACGAAAACAAATAAACATCCAAATTTCAATGTTAACGATAATCGTAAGTAAATTGTCATCAGTCAGCAATTAATGAAGACATTCATTTCATTATTGCTTTTGGAAACGCCAATGACCTAATGCAACGGAATCTTTTTTAAAAAATCATGACGTTCAAATAATGTTGATATTCGAGACGAACTTTGCAGATAAATCTTCGGAATCTAGGGCTATAAGGTGTACTCCACTAATCATCCAATCGGAAGGGATATGGTGGTACAGCGATTATAATGAAATGAAGCCTAATACATTTCGAACTTGTAGAACATTGTTAGTCTACGTAGTAAATCAGTATTTTTCAGCAAATCTTTTCCTAGAGGGTTTGGATGTTTAACGAAACCGAAGTTATAACGCTTACTGATGATTGAAATTACTTCTTTTATTGTAGAAATTCCTGAATCTCTATGGATTCTTTCTTAAACATAGCATATTTACATCATATTTATGTAGCAAGCGGTATTGCAAAAGTTTCGCAGTGTTTTTTATTGGAATCTTTATAAAGTTTCAATGTTTAGTTAAATTCGGTATTTTCATATTGACTGCAGAATAGCTTTGCAGATAACAAATTTGATCTACAGACTTAACTCAAAATTAGATAACAGAAACATGCACGCAGACGGTGTTGAGAAAAAAAAGTTCTCGTTCCATATATATATAATATTATAAAATAATAAGAATACAAATAAATTAATAATTTATTGTTAAGGAATGATGTGAGATCGTCATTTTTTTTTACATATTTATATATATATATAT
>NW_014571857.1:0-1656 GCF_001313835.1 Polistes canadensis
AATTCTATTTAAATAATAGTGCTTTACTCATAAAATCTCTTTTTATTAAAATAAAAGTATTTAGCTCATTAAATTTCTTTAATTTTAATAAAAATTTAAATGCTATCAAATCTTATTTCATTTAATTAAAAGTACTAAACTAATTAATCTCTTTCTGTATGGATTAAAGTACTCAACTTATCAAATTGTTTTTTATTTAAATGATAGTATTCAAAGCATCAAATATCTTTTTATTTTAATGTAATAACTCAATGCATCTAATCACTTTCCAATAAAATGAAAGTACTTATCTAAACAAATCTCTTGTCATTTGAATGAAATCTTATCAAATCTTATTCCATTTAAATAAGAGTGCCTAACTTTGTAAATATCTTCTAGTTTAAAAGAATGTACTCAACTAATCAAATCTCTTTCCATTTAACTAAAAGTACTTAACTCATCAATTTTTTTTCTATTTAAATTAATGTACTCTATACAATAAATAACTATACATATGAATGAAATTACTTAACTCATCAAATCTCTTTTCATTTAAAAAAAAGTACGCACAATATCAAATGCTTTTCTATCTAAATGTAAGTACTTAACTCATTAAATCTTTTTCTATTTAAATGAAAGTACTTAACTTCTTAAATATCTTTCTATTTGAATAAAAGTACATACCACATTAAATCTTTTTCTATTTGATTAAAACTACCTAACGTATCAAATCTCTATTTATTAAAATGAGAGAACCTAGCTTTATTATTCTCTTTCTACTAAAACATAAGTACTAAACGCATTGAATCTCTTTCTATTTAAGTAAAAGTACTTAAACTATCAAATCTTTTTCTTTCTGAACAAAAGTACTTACCTTAATATATCTCTTTTTATTTGAATTATATAGTACTAAACTAAACAAAATCTCAATAATTTAGAAAAAAAGTACTCAAAATATTGTGAAGTTTTCGCAGTTAAACGAGTAAAAGAGGAGTGACTCTACAAATATTTGCCCTATTTTCGGTCAGTCCTTAAAGTTGGTCCTCTAACAGAGATCTAGGCTAGAAAAGCCAGCACCTGCAAGTTTAAAGGTATGATGAGGTATACTTACCTTAAAAGAATTATTAACACGTCTTCTGGTCTAATTTTGTCGATTAAACCGTCGCAGGATTTCGGTGTAATATGGGTTTTTTGCCGTTAAGATAAGGTTACCTAATTCACTGGTAAAACTAGAGTATATTCTTCAAAGATACAAAAATAATTACACGAGGATAAATTAACAAAAAAATGTAGAAGTCCGTCGTCCAAGCCAATAAAACAAAAGAGTATCTTGAAAAAGACTGCTCTTTTTTCTAACGTATAATGAAGTATAATCTAGAAAAGTAGTCTTAGGCTGTTTTGAAATAGAAAGTTTCTTGTACAAAAAACGCGTGAATACCTATTATTAGAACAGAGGTTATTAACTAAGTAAATATTCGCAAATTAGTCACTTTGTTGTTGTCGGTAGATCGTAAGCGAGGACTCCCGTGACTCACGAGCCCAGCACGGCTTAGTGCGAGGAACCCCTACTTGCGTCCAAATGCCCCCTTAACTATCGACCATCACCAATTCGTGAGAAAGGAATAGCAATTGTTACATTACCCAAATGTTAACTGACACAAGTCGGTAATGTAGGTA
>NW_014571858.1:0-1600 GCF_001313835.1 Polistes canadensis
ATATCGGTTTCTTATCTCACTCGCACTCGTATACATAACGCTCGACACTCGATGGCCAAGACGAAAAATTCTCGCTACAGCATGAAAAAATATCAGAAATATATAATATAGAACACTCAAAAATCGATGGCTCAAACAAAAATACTCGCTACCGCCTAAACAAATAGAAAGGGAGAAGTATACTTTTTTTTTCTCACTTGAACTCGCATTCACGACCGAGAGACTCTAAGATAACGCATACTAGCTTGCTCGCATGTAAAGACCCACGAAGAGGCGGGGCTTGTCTCCCACTCTTAAAATCAATTTTACCAATATTTCTCGCTTATTTTTGCCAATACGAAGATACATCTTAGAACATTTTTTATGTATTTTTCTATTTTCTACAACTTCTGTTTGAAACTTTTTTCGATTAAATGCCTGGATTCTAAGATACAGCCATTTTTTACCCTTTTTTACCCTTTTTCTCGTAAACGCAACATCGTATTGCAAAAAAATTAACACCATTCGATTCAGCGACGTCGAATTACCATTGTATCAAACTGTAGTATTGGGCAACCAGAACGTCATTCATGTTTCTCTCAGTGACTGGACTACAAACAGGTGCTGTCTGGTGTCTKGCCACCAACAKCATTGTAGTCGGACAGTTGTGGTAAAAGATCTGCAACCTGTCGCCAGGCTACCATCGTGGAAGATTGTAGTCAGACAGTTGTAGCGAAATACCTGCCACCTGTCGCCAGGTTATCAACGTGGGATAAGTTTGTGGCCAGACAGGCAATCGTAAGGTTACTGTATCGCGTTGTGCGACAAGAGTTTGCGTGCGTTCGGTTATCGCCTCGCGTCGAAGCGTAAGGTAAGAGARCTCTCTAGCGTGCGACCAAAAGGTACCTCGTGCCGTTATTTTAATAATCTATTTTCTTTCAGCCTTTTGTTTGTCATTATACGTTATACCATTTTCATTAAATAAATTGTTCACTTGCCCCGGCTTTTCTATCAACTCCGTGAGAGTTTTTATGCTGAGGCAAGCAGCTTTGGGCCGCGTAAAACTGTCGTATTCATTTATCTATCCTGTCCTATCTCACTCATTCYAGCGKTAAATCTTCTGTGTTGAACTCATTGGATGATTTTTGACCATTTTCGGGTCACATATATAAATTCTAAAAACAGCCGATTTCCTCCGAAAAWATTTTCCTTTTTTCATTCGAATTTCTCCAATAATTTTCATTTCCATTATTCTTTTTATTCTTTGTTTGTCCTTGTCATCATTYAGATACACTTCTTTTTTTAATTTGGAAAACTAGAAAAGAAACAAATTAATGAAATATCTTTGATTAAAATATAACCAAATATAAAACATGTGCAAATAGAAAACATGTAAATGCAACAAAATATCAAACAAAAAATCACTCTATATCGGTATTATATTATTTGGTAATACCAACCGTGGGTTTGTAAATTAAAAAGAAGAAAAAGAAATTTAAAGATATAATACCTTTTAACAACGAAATTTGCTACAGTAGCAAATCAATGGTTTCCTTAGAATGGGGCATTGTATTGCGCCCATGCATTTATTTARGTACATGCGATTTATGAGGTCTCGATA
>NW_014571859.1:0-1544 GCF_001313835.1 Polistes canadensis
AATTTTCTTTTGACGAAACTCGACTGTAGTCAACCTGTCATCCATTCTGTCTTGTTTCTAATAGCACATTTTAACCGTCTCTAAAAATTTTTCAATATATTAAAGAGAAATTTTCGCTGCTTTCTAGAATTAATAATTGTTAAAAACTATTAGATATCCAAAAAATGTACTATACAACAAATTCTATAAAACGTTTTCTTTCAAGTTTCAAAGCGTATACTAACAAATAAAAAGTGGTAGGTGCAATAAAATCTAGCAATTAATATTTATATTTCAACAACAGCAGCTTTAAAAGAGGAAAAAAATTAATTTTTTACAATTTTTTATGGTTACGTTACGTGTAGAATTTAAATTTTTTTTGACAAAATTAGATTGTTGTCAACACAAAATCTATTTTTTTTAGTTTCTAATAGCACATTTTTTCCTTCGCTAAAAATTTATCAATATATATAAGCATAATTTTCGCTGCTTTCTAGATTAAATAATAGTTGAAAACTAACAGATATCTAAAGAAATGCTATATAACAAAAGCTATATAACGTTTTCTTTCAAGTTTTAACGCGTATACTAACAAATGAAAAGTGTTATGTCCAATAAAATCTAGCAAATAACATTTACATTTTAACAACTGCAGTCCAAGAAAAGAGAAAAAATCATTTTTTTACTACTTTTGTTTGGTACTTTACGTTTAAAATTCAGTTTTCTTTCGACAAATTTCGATTGTAGTCAACCTTACATCCATTCTGTCTTGTTTCTAATAGCACATTTTACAGTCACTTAAAATTTTTCAATATATTTAGAAAAATTTTCGCTGCTTTCTAGATTCAAGAATAGTGGATACCAATCAGATATCGAAAAAATGCTATATAACAAAAGCTATAAAACGTTTTCTTTCAATTTTAAAAGCGTATACAAACAAATAAAAAGGGTTAGTTTTGATAAAATCTAGCAAAATATTTATCTTTCAAAAACTGCAGTCCAATAAATTTAAAGTATCATTTTATTACAACTTTTTTTGGTTACTATTCGGGTAGAATTCAAATCTTTTTCGACGAAATTCGATTAGAGTCAACCTAAATCTATACTGTTCAGTTTCTAATAGCACATCTTTACCGTCGCTAAAAATCCTTTAATATATTTAAGAACAATTTTCGCTGTTTTCTAAATGAAATAATAGTTTAAAACTATCAGATTTCCAAATAAATGCTTTATAAACACAGCTTAAAATCGTTTTGTTTTAAGTTTTTAGGCGTATAGTTACAAATAAGAAGTGTTTAATCCGATAAAATCCTACAAATATCATTTATATTTTACCAACTGCACCAAAAAAAAAATAGAAAAAATCATTTCATTAAAATTTTTTTTAGTAACTTAACGTGTACAATTCATTTTTTTCCTAACGAAACTCGATTGTAGTCCACCTAACATCCATTTTGTTTATTTTCTAATAGCACCTTTTTACCGATGCTATAAATTTTTTTATATAATTAGGATAAATTTTCGCTGCTTTTTGGATTAAATAATTGTTTAAAACTATCAGATAT
>NW_014571860.1:0-1543 GCF_001313835.1 Polistes canadensis
GAAAGAAAATGTTTTTTAGCTTTTATTATATAGCATTTCTTTATGTATCTAATTGTTTTGAACGACGGTTTAATTAAGAAAGTAGCAAAAATTTCTTTTTACATATATTATATATTTTTTGTTAAGGTAAAAATGTGCTATTAGAAAAAAGAAAGAACGGATGTCAGGGTTACTACAATCGAGTGTTGTTAAAAAAGGATTGAATTCTTTACGTAAAGTAACCAAAAAATGTTGTAATAAAATGATTTTCTTCCTATTTTTACACTTCAGTTGTTGAAATAATAATGTTATTTGCTGGATTTTATTGAACGGTAAACTTTTTATTTGTTAGTATGCGCTTTAAACTTAAAAGAAAATGTTTTCTAGCTTTTGATATATAGCATTTCTTTAAATATCTGATAGTTTTTTACTACGGTTTACTTCAGAAGGTAGCAAAAATTTCTTTTATACATATAAAATCTTTTTTTTGTAAAGGTAAAAATGTGCTATTAGAAACAAGACAAAATGGATGTTAGGTTTACTACAATCGAGTTTGTAAAAAAGAATTGAATTCTTCACGTAAATTAACCAAAAAACGTTGTAATAAGATGATTTTTTCCCTTTTTTTGGTTTGCAGTTGTTAAAATATAAATGCTATTTGCTAGCTTTTATTGAACGTAATACTTTTTATTTGTTAGTATACGTTTTAAAACTTAAGGAAACGTTTAACAGCTTTTGTTATATAGTATTTCTTTAAATATTTGATATTTTTGATCTACGGTTTAATTTAGAAAGTAGTGAAAATTTCTTTTTAAACATATTAAATTTTTTTTGTAAAAGTAAAAATGTGCTATTAAAACTTAACATAATAAATGTTTAGTTGACTACTATCGTATTTTGTCAAAAAAAAAATTTAATTGTACAGGTGAAGTAACCAAAAGTAGTTGTAATAAAATGATTTTTTCCCATTCTTCGACTGCAGTTGTTGAAAATTAAATGATATCAGCTAAAATTTATTGGACATAAAAGTTTTCACTTATTAGTATATGCTTTAAAACTTGAAATAAAATGTTTTATAGCTTTTTTTATATAGTATTTCTTTATGTATCTGATAGTTTATTACTAAGATTTAATCGGGAAAGTAGCAAAAATTTCTTTTCAAATATATTAATAATTTTTTAGCAAAGGTAAATATGTGCTATTAAAAACTAAACAGAATAGATGTTTGGTTGACTACAATCGTATTTTGTCTAAAACCAAATTTAATTTTACACGTAAAGTAACGAAATAAAGTTGTAATAGAATGATTTTTTCTCTTTCTTCGACTGAAGTTGTTGAAAAGTAAATGGTATTTGCTAGAATTTATAGCACATAACAATTTTTACTTACTAGTATACGCTATAAAACTTGAAAGTTAAAGTTGTATAGCTTTTGTTGTATAGCACTTTTATAGAAATTTTATAGTCTTTAATTACGACTTAGTATAGAAACAAGCAAAAATTTCTTTTTAAATATATTTAAATATTTTAAGAGACGTTTAAAATTTGCTACTAGAAACAAAACA
>NW_014571861.1:0-1581 GCF_001313835.1 Polistes canadensis
AATTTTTTAATTATATATTTTAATTAAATATTAGTATATATAATTTAAATATAATATATTATAAATATAAAAAGTCAATCAATATTTTATAAAATTTGATATTTGCATTGGTACGATCGTGTAATATTAACGATAAAATATATTCTTCCATTTCCCAATTAGAAATTGAAGGAGAATAAAGAGTGTGATATCGATTTTTTGTCTATCTCATCTTTCTCTCTTTCGTTCGTTTTATATGTTTTTTTTTTCTCATTTGATAATGTAAAATATTTCATGGCAAAAGAACTAACCGATCATGAAGAGTCAATTAATAATACGTCGAGAGTACTGGGATCTCCATAACTTGGTTATTTTATTGTTAGGCTAATGAGACTGTGACTATACTTGTCAATTTATTGAGAACGTTTCTCAACTACTCGAAAATAATTTAAATACCAGAAGTAGACAATATTTCTTTTCCATGCGTGATGATAATTAAAGTACATACTTCCTATCGTTTTAGAATTGGAAATAAATTATAGATAGATTTTATATTGCCAATACTTTCGAGAAAAATTTAGACACTTTTATCGTTAAAAAATTAATTGAATATTGTTATGTTTAATGTAGTAACAAAAATAATTTGAAATATAATTATAATAAATCATAAAGTAAATTGTTCTATAATTTTTTAACTTTTATAATAAATAAATTATTAATCATCCAATATATATTGTATTTTAATAACATTCGTTTATTTTTACTTTAGTATATCATCCTTTAAATGTAAAAATACAAATTCTAAATCATCTATCAGTATATTTGATTATCTATATAATTTGTATGATTCCAATGAAAATATTGAAAATAATAAAATATTACAAATTATTAGATTATTATTAGAGAATTTTAAAGCAAACGCTATCAAACACATTAAACAATTGTAATTAAAAATATTATTTAAACAATTGTATATATTAATAATAACAATATTTATTGTGCAATTGGTTAGAAATTTGTGAGAGAAATGAAAGACTTGACTTTGATATTTGCACTGTATACTTAATGCCCCCCCCCCTCCTTTCCTCTTATATTTCGTATACGATGTGTCTGTTTATTTTAGGTAATTGTAATTTGCTATCTCGTGGGCTGAGACAACGCTTTACTATGTCAGAAGGAAACCGCGAGACGTTCCACGAAACGATAGAGAGTCGAGAGGTGCCGTTAATTGTTTTGACACACAGACAAACAGTCGCGATTCCCATCTCACGAATTCCTGCCAACTTCAAATTCTCCCTCTCTTCTTTCTCTCTCTCTCTCTCTCTCTCTCTCTCTCTCTCTCTCTCTCTCTCTCTTTCTCTTTCTCTCTCTTTGGTTTCCTGTATTTCCCAGGTAGTTTCTCTTATTCGAAACGAGAGCTACATTAATAAAATTTCAACGAAATTTCTATCTCCTGGTAAGATTCGACCTATCAATTCATTCAAATTAATTAACGTTGAAATGTACGATGAATTTTTTTTAAATTAAAATCTAGAAAAATATTTCGATACAAAAATTTATTTATTTATTTATTTTTGTTTTTAAATATTATTTGAAAGAAAT
>NW_014571862.1:0-1592 GCF_001313835.1 Polistes canadensis
AAATTTAATTATCACAACAAGACACGTAACAGAGGTTACAATAATAACAAAGACAGGAAACACCAGCTTAGAGGTAACCAGGAGTGTTCGAAAAGTTATGGTAAGATAACGGTTTTAAAAATTGACTCTATATATAAGATAGTGAAAACTTATGACTGTAATAAAAATGATGTTATATTGACTTATGAAGATAACTATCAAGGTAAAATAACGCTATTAATAGTAAGTTTTTTGTATTTGTATAAGCAATAATATGTCATAATAAAAAATTTTAGTTACTGAGGAAGTCTCAAATAGAGACGAAACGTTCAACGGATATATATATTGTTCATCTAATTTAAACCTGTCGAAAAAATAACATCCCTAAGAATTAAACTTAGTAATAATTAATATATAAGTTTCAAAGGGAATTAAAGACAGTTAATAAATCTGATGAACAATTTATTTTGACCTTGTTGAACGTTTCGTCCCTTACTGGGGACTTCCTCAGCAACTACAAATTATTTTTTTATTATGACTTGTTAAAAAATATAAACATTACAATAAACTCTAATTTTTTACCTTGATCACTTAGTTCACGCGTCAATACATATTATCTTATTTCCAGAGTCATACATTACAATAAAACTTAACATATTACAAAATAATTTAATCCTAAATAGTAATAATATTAAAAAATTTTGGATAAGAAAAAAAGCTTTATTATATTAACGTTAAGAATAAAATTTAAATAGATTAATAAATTGTTATTTAATTAGTTTGTGTTCTTATCTCGCATTACATTTCAAATTTTGCGGGTTGCGAGAGAGAACGATCAACGTTTATCCATTTTGGTTTAGCTTCGTTGAAATCAATGTAGGGAATAAATGAATAGGATTGGTCTCGTTGCGCATAGTTATTCTTCCTCACTCTGATCTTTGCATCAATCAAGACAACAGACAAATCGATTGAGGAAACAACAATAATAATCAGGTAGATATAAATAACAATATATTTATTTGTTTTGTTCGGATTCAAATAATCACGATTAACGATAATTTTATTCATCTAAGAAAAAAAAATGTGATCGTTGAACCGAGTAGTTCACTTCTTTGCATCGCATTTTTGTATTTATTTGATTCGATGTCGTACATAAACAAGTTAAACGTGCGTTGATTCGCATTCCAAAAAATAAAACACAAGGAAGAATCGATCGTTTGGTATTTCTCGACAACGTACGTTAGTGTTTAGCTTGTAGCAAGTGTTTCGCTTTAATTTCCTTGCCCATCTCAATCAGTAACAGTGAATGCGTAGTGCGGTTAGAAAAAAAAGAACAAAAAAGAATAAAATTAAACTATTCCGGTATAAGGTATCGTCCAAATTATTTTTATCTTTTATTTGTCTCGTTTCACTTTATCTTCCATTTCTGTTTTCTTTCTTTTTTCCATTGTCTTTATCTTCATTCATTTAATCTAATTATATTTTAAAAATAGGAGACACATTATCACGAATATTTTCTATTCGACAGATAAGAAATTTTCTGAAGAAAAATAAAATAATAGATCGATTAGTACTATATATATTATAATATATATATAATCAAAAAGAAAATA
>NW_014571863.1:0-1538 GCF_001313835.1 Polistes canadensis
AACATTATTAGCGACGGTTAAAATTTGCTACTAGAGACAAAACAGGTTAAATATTAGGTTTATTACAATCGAGTTTCGTTAAAAAAGAATTGAATTCTTCAGGTTAAGTATCCAAAAAATGTTGTAATAAAATGATTTTCTTCCTTTTTTTGAACTGCAGTTGTTGAACTAAAAATGGTATTTGCTAAATTTTATTGAAAGTTACACTTTTTATTTGTTAGTATACGCATTTTAACTTTAAAAATAACGTTTTACAGCATTTGTTATATAGCATTTCTTTAAGTATCTGATTGTTTTGATCTACGGTTTAATTCAAAAAGTAGCAAAAATTATTTCTAAATATATTTAAACATTTTTAGCGATGGTTAAAATGTGCTACTAGAAACAAAACTGATTAAATGTCAGGTTTACTACAATCGAGTTTCGTTGAAAAAGAATTGAATTCTTCACGTTCAGTAATCAAAAAATGTTACAATAAAATGATTTTTTTCCTTTTTTTGAACTGCAGTTATGAATAATAAATGTTATTTGCTGGATTTTATTGAACGTAATTCTTTTCACTCGTTATTATACGCTTTAAAACTTGAAAGAAAACGTTTTACAGCTTTTTTTATATACCAATTCTTTATGTATCTGATAGTTTTGAACTACGGTTGATTTCAAAAAGTCGCAAAAATTTCTTTTTAAATATATTTAAACATTTTTACCGACGGTTAAAATGGGCTACTAGAAACAAAACAGATTAAATGTCAGGTTTATTACAATCGATTTTCGTTGAAAATAAATTGAGTTCTTCACGTTAAGTTACCAAAAAATGTTGTAATAAAATGATTTCTTTCCTTTTTTTGAACTGCAGTTTTTGAATAATAAATGTTATTTGCTGGATATTATTGAACGTAACACTTTTTATTCGTTAGTATACGCTTTAAAACTTAAAAGAAACCAATTTAGAGCTTTTTTTATATAGCATTTTTTTATGTATCTAATAGTTTGTAACTATGGTTTAACTCAGAAAGTAGCAGAAACTTCTTTCTAAATATATTTAAACATTTTAACCAACGGTTAAAATGTGCTACTAGAAACAAAACAGATTAAATGTCAGGTTTACTACAATCAAGTTTCGTTAAAAAAGAATTGAATTCTTTACGTTAAGTAACAAAAAATTGTTGTTATAAAATGATTTTTTTCCTTTCTTAAACTGCAGTTGTGGAATTATAAAAGTTATTTGCTAAATTATATTAAACGTAACACTTTTTATTTGTTAGTATACGCATTGAAACTTGAAAGAAAACGTTTTACAGGTTTTTTTATATAGAATTGTTTTATGTATCTGATAGTTTAGAACTACATTTAATTCAGAAAGCAACAAAAATTTCTTTTTGAATATAATAAATCTTTTTTGTGAAGGTAAAAATGTGCTATTAGAAACAAGACAGAATGGATGGCAGGTTTACTACAATCGAGTTTCGTTGAAAAAAAATTGAATTTTTCGCGTAAAGTAACCAATAAATGTTGTAATAAAATGAATTTTTGCCTTT
>NW_014571864.1:0-1551 GCF_001313835.1 Polistes canadensis
GATGTCAGCTTTACTACAATCGAGTTTCGTTGAAAAAGAATTGAATCCTTTAGGTTTAGTAACCAAAAAATTTTGTAATAATATGATTTTTTTCCTTTTCTTGTACTGCAGTTGTCGAAATATGAATGTGATTATCTAGATTTTATTGAACGTAACACTTGTTATTTGCTAGTATGTGCTTTAATATTTAAAAGAAAACGTTTTACAGCTTTTATTGTATACCGTTTCCTTATGTATCTTATAGTTTTGAACTACGTTTTATTTCAGAAAGTAGCAAAAATTTTTTTTTAGATATATTAAATCTTTTTTGTGAAGGTAAAAATGTGCTATTATAAACAAGTTAAAATAGATGTCAGCTTTACTACAGTCGAGTTTCGTTGAAAAAGAATTAAGTTCTTCACGTAACGTAACCAAAAAATGTTGTAATAGAATGATTTTTTTCTTTTTTTGGGAATGCAGTTGCTGAAATATAAATGTTATTTGCTGGAATTTATTAATCAAAAAACTTTTTATACGTTAGTATACGTTTAAAAACTTGAATGAAAACGTTTAACAGCTTTTGGTATATAGAAAATTTTTATGTATCTGCTAGTTTTGAACTACGGATTAATTTAGAAAGTAGCGAAAATTTCTTTCTAAATATATTTAGAAATTTATAACGACAATAAAAATGTGCTACTAGAAACAAAACAGATTGAATTTCAGATTTACTACAATCGAGTATTATTTACAAAGAATTGAGTTCTTCACGTAAAGTAACCAAAAAATGTTGTAATATAATGATTTTTTTCTTTTTTTTGGACTGCAGTTGTTGAGATTTAAATGTTATTTGCATGATTTTATTAAACATTACACATTTTATTTGTCAGTATGCGCTTTAAAACTTGAATAAAAACGTTTTACAGCTTTTTTTATGTAGCAATTCTTTATGTATCTGCTAGTTTTGAACAACTGTTTATTTCAGAAAGTATCAAAATTTTCTTTAGCTAAATATATTATATTTTTTTTGTGAGGGTAAAAATGTGCTTCTCAAAACAAGTCAGTATGATGTAAGCTTTACTAGAATCGAGTTTCGTTGAAAAAGAATTCAACCTTGAGGTTTACTAACAAAAAAGTTTTGTAACTAAATGATTTTTTTCCTTTTTTTGTACTGCAGTTGTCGAAATATAAGTGTTATTTGCTGGATTTTATTGAACGTTATACTTTTTATTTGTTAGTATACGCTTTAAAATTTGAAAGAAAATGTTTTACAGCTTTTATTGTATACCGTTTTTTTATGTATCTTATAGTTTTGAACTACGCTATAATTCAGAAAGTAGCAAAAATGTTTTTTTAGATATATTACATCTTTTTTGTGAAGGTAACAATGTGCTATTATAAACAAGTTACAATAGATGTCAGGTTTACAACAATCGAGTTTCGTTGAAAAAGAATTGAGTTTTTCATGTAAAATAACCAAAATATATTGGTATAAAATGATTTTTTTCCTTTTTGGGACTGCATTTGTTGAAATATAAATGTTATTTGCAGGATTTTATGGAACGTAACACT
>NW_014571865.1:0-1545 GCF_001313835.1 Polistes canadensis
TTCACGTTAAGTAACTAAAAAATGATGTAATAGAATGATTTTTTTCCTTTTTTTAGACTGCAGTTGTTAAAATATTAATGTTTTTTGCTTGATTTGTAGAACGTAACACTTTTTATTTGTTAGTATACGTTTTAAAACTTAAAAAAAAATTTTTTACAACTTTTGGTATATAGCATTTCTTTATGTATCTGATAGTTTTGAACTACAGTTTAATTAAGAAAGTAGCGAAAATTTCTGTCTATATTTATTAAGAAATTTTTAACGACGGTAAAAATGTTCATCTAGAATCAAAACAAAATAAATGTCAGGTTTTATCAAATCGAGTTTTGTTGGAAAAGAATTGAATTCATCACGTTAAGTAACCAAAAAATGTTGTAATAAAATAATTGTTTTGCTTTTTATTGGACTGCATTATTGGAAATATAAATGTAATTTGCTGGATTTTATTTAACGTAACACTTTTTATTTGTTAGCATACGCTTTAAAACTTAAAAGAAAACGTTTAACAGGTTTTGTTATATAGCATTTCTTTATTTATCTGATAGTTTTGTACTACGCTTTAGTTCAAAAAGCAGCAAAAGTTTATCTTAAATATATGGAAAAATTTTTAGTAACGGTAAAATGTGCTATCTAGAAAAAGACAGAATAGATATCAGGTTTACTACAGTCGTGTTTTGTTAAAAATAGTTAAATTTATAACGTTAAGTAACTACGAAGTTTTGTTATAAAATGATTTTTTTGCTTTTTTTGGACTGCAGATTTTGAAATATAAATGTTATTGGCTGGATTTTATTAAAAGTAACACTTTTTATTTGGTAGTGTACGCTTTAAAACCTAAAAGAAAACGTTTTACAGCTTTTGTTATATAGCTTTTCTTTATGTATCTAATAGTTTTGAACAACGGTTTAATTCAGAAAGACGCGAAAATTACATTCTAATTATGTTTAAACATTTTTAGGGACGAGTTAAATGTGCTACTAGAAACAAAACAGATTAAATATCAGGTCTACTACAATCAAGTTTCGTTGAAAACGAATTGAATTCTTCACGTTAGGTAACCCAAAAATATTGCAATAAAAATATTTTTTTTCTTTTTTTGGAATGCAGTTACTGAAATTTAAATGTTATTTGCTGGATCTTATGGGACATTAAACTTTTTACTTATTAGTATACGCTTTAGAACTTGAAAGAAAATGTTTTACAGTTTTTGTTATATAGCATTTCTTAATGTATCTGATAGTTTTCAACTACGGTTTATTTCAGAAAGTAGCGAAAATTTCTGTTTAAATTCATTAAAACATTTTTAGCGACGGACTAAATGTTCTACTAGAAACAAAAAAAATAAATGTCAGGTTTTATAAAATCGAGTTTCGTTGAAAAATAATTGAATTCTTTACGTTAAGTAACCAAAAAATGTTGTAATAAATGATTTTTTTCCTTTTTTAGGACTGCAGTATTTGAAATATAAATGGTATTTGTTGGATTTTATTAGACATAACACTTTTTTCTTACTAGTATACGCTGTAAAACTCGAAAGAAAATGTT
>NW_014571866.1:0-1545 GCF_001313835.1 Polistes canadensis
AAACTCGATTGTAGTAAAGCTGACATCTATTCTATCTTGTTTACAATAGCAAATTTATACCTTAAAAAAAAAAATTTAATATAGTTAAAAAGTAATTTTGGCTACTTTCTAAATTAAACCGTATTCTAAAACCAGCAGATACATAAAGAAATGCTATATAAAAAATGCTGAAAACGTTTTCTTTTAAGTTTTAAAGCACATACTATCAAAAAATAAGTTTTACGTCCAATAAATTCCAGGTAACAACATTTATATTTTAAGAACTGCAGTCCAAAAAAAAGAAAAAAAACATTTTATTATAACATATTTTGGTTACTTTACGTGAAGAACTCGATATTTTTCAACGAAACTCGATTGTAGTCAGCATGACATCTATTATGTGTAGTTACTTATATCACATTTTACAATGACTATAAATTTTTCAATATATTTAAAAAAAATTATTGCTGCTTTCTGAATTAAACAAGCAGATACATAAAGAAATGCTATTTAAAAAAAGCTGTAAATCGTTTTCTTTTAAGTTCTAAAGCGTTTACTAACCAATAAAAAGTTTTACGTTTAATTAAATCTAGCAAATATTATCTATATTTTAACAACTGCAGGCCCAAAAAAGGATAAAAATCATTTTATTACAACATTTTCTGGTTACCTTACGAGAAGAATTAAATTCTTTTTTAACGAAACTCGATTGTAGTAAATCTGATATTTATTTTGTTTTGTTTCGAATAGCACATTTTACCATCACTATAAATTTTTCAATATATTTAAGAAAAATTTTCGCTGCTTTCTGAATTGAACCGTAGTTCAAAACTTTCAGATACATAAAGAAATGCTATATATCAATTGATGTAAAACGTTTTCTTTCAAGGAAAGAAGCGTATACTAATAAGCAAAAAGTGTTATGTCCAATAAAATCCAGCAAATAACAATTATATTTCAACAACTGAAGTCTAAAAATAGGAAAAAAAAGAATTTTAATATAACATTTTTTAATTACGTTACGTGAAGAACTCAATTCTTTTTCAACGAAACTCGACTGTAGTAAAGCTGACATTCATTCTGTCTTGTTTTGAATAACACATTTTTACATTCACAAAAAAGATTTAATATATTTAGAAAGAAACTTTCCCTACTTTACGATTTCAACCGTAGTCCCAAACTATCATATACATAAAGAAATGCTATATAACAAAAGCTGTAAAACGTTTTCATTCAAGTTTTAAAGCGCATACTAACAAATAAAAAGTGTTATGTCCAATAAAATCCGGCAAATAACACTTATATTTCGACAACTGCAGTACAAAAAAAGGAAAAAAATCATTTTATTACAAAATTGTTTGGTTACGTAACGTAAAGGATTTAATTCTTTTTCAACGAAACTCGATTGTAGTAAAGCTGACATCTATTCTGTCTTGTTTAGAATAGCACATTTATACCTTCACAAAAAGGATTTAACATAGTTAAAAAGTAATTTTTGCTACTTTCTAAATTAAATTATAGTTTTAAACTAGCAGATACATAAAGAAATGCTATATAAAAAAAGCT
>NW_014571867.1:0-1541 GCF_001313835.1 Polistes canadensis
TTGTTAGTATACGCTTTTAAACTTGAATGAAAACGTTTTACAACTTTTGTCATATAGCTTTTCTTATTGTTTCTGATAGTTTTGAACTACGGTTTAATTCAGAAAGTAGCGAAAATTTCTTTTTTAATATATCAAATTTTTTTTGTTAAAGTACAAATGTGCTATTCGAAACAAGACAGAATGGATGTCAGCTTTAATACAATCGAATTTCGTTGAAAAATATTTCAGTTCTTTACCTAAAGTAACCAAAGAATGTTATAATAAAATGATTTATTTCCTTTTTTTGGACTGCAGTTTTTGAAATATAAAATTTATTAGCTGAATTTTATTTAACGTAACACTTTTTCTTTGATAGTATACGCTTTAAAACTTGAAAGAAAACGTTTTACAGGTTTTGTAATATAGCATTTCTTTATGTATCTGATAGTATTTACCTACGTATTAAGTTAGAAACTAGCGAAAATTTCTTTCTAAATATATTTCAACATTTTTAGCGACAGTAAAAATGTGCTACAAGAAACAAAACAAAATGAATATTAGGTTTACTACAATCGAGTTTCGGTAAAAGGAATTAAATCCTTCACGTTAAGTAACCAAAAAATATTGTAATAAAATGATTTTTTTCTTTTTTTTTGTACTGCAGTTGTTGAAATATAAATGTTATTTTCTAAATTTTATTAAACGTAAAACTTTTTATTTGTTAGTATATGCTTTAAAACTTGAAAGAAAACGTTAGAAATCTTTTGTAATATAGCATTTCTTTTTGTATCTGATAGTTTTTAACTAAGATTTATTTCAGAAAGTAGCGAAAATTTATTTTTTAATATATTGAATTTTTTTTGTAAATGTACAAGTGTGCTTTTAAAAACTTAACAGAATAGATGTTTGGTTGACTACAATAGAATTTTGCAAAAAAAAATTAATTTGTACACGTAAAGTATATAAGCATAGTTGTATTAAAATGATTTTTTCTCTTTCTTTGCCTGCAGTTGTTGAAATATAAATGTTATTTGCTTGATTTTATTGAATCTAAATTTTTCTTTTTGTTAGTATACGCTTTAATATTTGAAAGAAAACTTTTTACAGCTTTTGTTATATAGCATTTCTTTATGTATCTGATAGTTTTGAACTACGGTTTAATTCAGAATGCAGCGAAAATTTTTCTTAAATATATTAGAAATTTTATAGTGACGGTAAAATGTGCTGTTCCAAACAATACAGAGTGGATGTCAGCTTTACTACAATCGAGTTTCGTTGAAAAAGAATTGAATCCTTTACGTTAAGTAACCAAAAATTGTTGTAATAAAATGATTTTTTTCCTTATTTTGGACTGTATTTGTTAAAAAATAAATGTTATTTGCTGGATTTTATTAAACGTAACACATTCTATTTTTTAGTAATCGCATTAGAACATAAAAAAAATCGTTTTACAGCTTTTTTTATATAGCATTTCATTATGTATCTGCTAGTTTTAAACTACGGTTCAATTCGGAAAGTAGCAAAAATTTCTTTTTAAATATATAGAATTTTTTTGTGAAGGT
>NW_014571868.1:0-1562 GCF_001313835.1 Polistes canadensis
TGTTTTGTTTCTAGTAGCACATTTTTACCGTCGCTAAAAATGTTTAAATATATTTAGAGAGAAATTTTCGCAAGATTCTAAATTAAATAGTAGGTAAAAACTATCAGATATCTAAAGAAATGCTATATAACAAAAGCTATAAAACATTTTCTTTCGAGTTTTACAGCGCATACTAATAAGAAAAAAGTGTTATGTCCAATAAAATCCAACAAATACCATTTATATTTCAAATACTGCAGTCCAAAAAAAAGAAAAAAATTATTTTATTAAAACATATTTTAGTTACTCCACGTGAAGAATTCAATTCTTTTTCATCGAAACTTGATTGTAGTAGACCGGATATTTAATCTGTTTTGTTTCTTGTAGCACATTTTAACCTTTCCTAAAAATGTTTAAATATATTTAAAAAGTAATTTTCGCTTCTTTCTGAATTAAGCCGTAGTTCAAAACTATTAGATACATAAAGAAAAGCTATGTAACAAAAGCTGTAAAACGATTTCTTTCAAGTTTTAGGGCGTACACTAACAAACAAAAAGTGTTTCTTTCAATAAAATCAAGCCAATAACATTTATATTTCAACAACTGCAGTCCAAAAAAAGGAAAAAAATCATTTTTTAACAAAATTTCGTTGTTAGTTAACGTGATAAATTTAACTATTTTTAACAAAACACGATTGTAGTAAACCTGACATCTATTCTGTTTTTTCATGATAGCACATTTTACCGTTACTATAAATTTTTCCATATATTTAAGATAAACTTTCGCTGCTTTCTAAACAAAAGCGTAGTTCAGAACTATCAGATACGTAAAGAAATACTATATAACAAAACCTTTTAAACGTTTTTTTTCAAGTTTTAAAGCGTATACTAACAAATAAAAAGTGTTACGTTAAATAAAGTCTATTAAATAACATTTATATTTCAACAACTGCAGTCGACGAAAGAGAAAAAATCATTTTATTACAACTATGTTTGGTAAATTTACGTGACAAATTTAGTTCTTTTTCAACGAAACTCGATTGTAGTCAACCTGACATTTATTTTGTTTTGTTTCTAGTAGCACAGTTTTACCGTCGCAAAAAATTTTAGATGCATTTATAAAAAATTTTTGCTGCTTTCTAAATTAAACCGTAGTTCAAAACTATCTGATACATACAGAAAAGCTTTATAAAAAAATCTGTAAAACGTTTTCTTTCAAGTTTTAAAGCGTATACTTTTTATTAATAAGTGATATGTCTAATAATATTTAGCTGATATCATTTAATTTTCAACAAGTGCAGTCGAAAAAAGAGAAAAAATCATTTTATTATAACTATGTTTTGTTACTTTACGTGAAGAATTTAATTCTTATTCAACGAATTTCGATTGTAGTCAACATGACATTTATTTTGTTTTGTTTCTAGTAGCACATTTTTACCGTCGCTAAAAATGTTTAAATATATTTAGAAAGAAATTTTGGCAAGTTTCTAAATTAAACTGTAGGTAAAAACTATCAGATATCTAAAAAAATGCTATATAACAAAAGCTATAAGACATTTGCTTTCAAGTTTTAAAGCGTGAACT
>NW_014571869.1:0-1644 GCF_001313835.1 Polistes canadensis
CAAATAACAATTTTGTAAAACTTTCTTTAGAAAATAAAGGTATGAAAAAAGAAAAATAATAATATGTCGCGGATAGTATTAAAAAATTCACGAGAAAAAAATCTTAATAAATTATCACGCGCCGCCTATTAATTATTTTTTTTTTTTTTTTTATAATACTTCTCGTTCGCGTTAAACACATTCACGAGGATTACGATTGTGTTTTATTATTTCATGCAGTATCATTTAGTATGATTTGCGATTCTGCCATCGTACGTATTCTACGCATATTAATATACCTAAAAATATTTGCATACCCACACACATATACATACATATACATATAAAAATATATACTTAAACATATAAGACAATTATTAATAGTTTAATTTATTTATATATATATATATTATACACAGTAAAACATAATATACAACATAATATAATATAATGTAATATAATATACATATAAGACAATTATTTAGCCGTTTCTCGTGTTCATCGTAGTTCAAAGAGGGGGGGGGGTTGGAGGGGGAGGGCTGGGGAAAGATATTAAACGTGAAACTTGGAAAGGAGCTTTAAACCGTAGGATTAGCGTTCTTTTTAGCGCATACTGGCGCGTGAGGAGTGACGAGGGGTGGGGGCGAGGGGTGAGGGGAGAGGTTGCAAGGGTGCGGTACTGAAGGCAGATTCGAAGTTAGTTTACATTTTAAGTGGAATCAGTGAGAGAAGAACTAGGCATTAAGGTGGGAGACGTTTTTAAATGCCACGCGAGAGAATCTCGCGTTACGTTTCTTTATTTTATTTTCTCTCTCTCTCTCTCTCTCTCCTTCTTCTCATTTTCACTTTCCAAGTAAAAAGATAACGAATCACCACGTTTCTCTACTCTGCGAAGTCTCCCCAGAGGTGTAACTCGACTCTACGGATTATCCACTTGTGTATTTCTTTTTTTTTTCTCTCTCTCTCTCTCTCTCTCTCTCTCACACTTCCTTCTTTGCCCTTTTAATTTTCCCCCATTCCTCTATTTTCTTCCTTCTTTCTCTATTTCTCTCTCTCTCTCTCTCTATTTCTATTTCTATGATTTTTTTCTCTTTCAACATTGGTTCCTTTTAAAACTTACGTTAATCACAGGAATCTCGCTCAGCGAATCATCACGGATTTTTTCTAAACCAAATCGATATTTACCGAACTTTAACTGGATCTCTTTTTTTCCCCCCCCCCTCTTTTTTCCTTTTTTTCTTTCTATTAACTTTCGCGTAATTTTTTTATTTTTCGTCATTGATTATTTCCTCTGGTACGTTGGGGTGCGTTCGCGTTTTTCGATATTTCTTTCTTTTTTTTTTTCTTTTTTCATCAATTCGTGTAATCACGTAGGTCGTTTGATCGTTCGCTTGTGTCATCTCAATTTTTCTATTTCTTTATATATATATATATAGGATTTATGATCGAATGATGTAATATTAAAAGTTAAAAAAATCGATTAGGAAGAAGATAGAAGTAAGATCAATCGAAAAACAAAAAAAAAAAAAAAATACGACAAAGTTAACTTTACTTCCATTAATTAACAATGCATCGGAATATTTTCTCAATCGGTTTTTCACATAACTCATATCTATCCAACATCCTACACCCTGTATAGATACAGACCCACGCAGCAACCCACAC
>NW_014571870.1:0-1535 GCF_001313835.1 Polistes canadensis
TATAAATGTTATTTGCTGGATTTTATTGAATGAAACACTTTTAATTTGTTAGTGTGCGCATTAAAACTTAAAGAAAACGTTTCACAGCTTTTTTTATATAGCAATTCTTTATGTATCTGTTAGTTTTGAACTACGGTTTTATTTAGAAAGTAGCGAAAATTTATTTTAAATATAATAAATCTTTTTTGTGAAGGTAAAAGTGTACTATTTGAAACAAGACAAATGGATGTCAGGTTTACTAAAATCGTGTTTTGTTGAAGAAGAATTGAGTTCTTCACGTAAAGTAATCAAAAAACATTGTCATAAAAAGATTTTTTTCTTTTCTTCGAACTGCAGTTGTAGAAATATAGATGTTATTTGCTGTATTTTATTGAACGTAACACTTTTTATTTGTTAGTATGCGCTTTAAAATTTGAAAGAAAACGTAATACAGCTTTTCTATGTAGCATTTCTTTGTGTATCTGATAGTTTTAAACTACAATTTAATTCAGAAAGCAGCGAAAATTTTTCTTAAATATATTAAAAAATTTATAGTGACAGTAAAATGTGTTATTAGTAACAAGACAGAATACATGTTAGGTTTACTAGAAACGAGTTTCGTTGAAAAAGAATAGAATTCTTCACGAAAGGTTACTAAAAAAAGTTGTAATAAAATGATTTTTTCTCTTTTCATAGACAGCAGTTGTTGTAATGTAAATGATATTTGTTGGATTTTATTAGACATAACACTTTTTATTTGTTAGTGTGCGCATTAAAACTTGAAAAAAAACGTTTTACAGCCTTTTTTATATAGCATTTCTTTATGTATCTGTTAGTTTTGAACTACGGTTTAATTTAGAAAGTAGCAAAATTTTGTTTTAAATATATTAAATCTTTTTTGTGAAGGTAGAAATGTGCTATTTAAAACAGACAGAATAGATGTCAGGTTTACTACATTCGTGTTTYGTTGAAAAAAAATTGAGTTCTTCACGTAAGGTAACMAAAAAATGTTGTAATAAAATGATTTTTTTCTTTTCTTTAGACTGCAGTTGTTAAAATAAAAATAATATTTGCTGAATTTTATTTAACGCAACACTTTTTATTTGTTAATGTACGCTCGAAAACTTGAAAGAAAACGTTTTACAGCTTTTTTTATATAGCATTTCTATATGTATCTGATAGTTATTAACAATGATTCAAACCTGAAAGTAGCAAAAGGTTTTTTTTAACTATAATATAAATTTTTAGCGACAGTAAAAATGTGCTACTAGAAACAAATCAGAATAGATATCAGGTTTACTACAACCTAATTTTGTTTAAAAAGAATTGATATCTTCACATAAGGTAACCATAAAATGTTGTAATAAAATGGTTTTTTCAATTTTTTTAGACTGCACTTGTTGAAATATAAATGTTATTTGCTGGATTTTATGGAACATAACACTTTTTATTTGTTATTATGCCATTTAAAATTTGAAAGAAAACGTTTTAAAGCTTTTTTATGTAGCATTTCTTTATGTATCTGCTAGTTTTGAACTACAGATTAATTCAGAAAG
>NW_014571871.1:0-1652 GCF_001313835.1 Polistes canadensis
TTTTTTTTAAATATTTTTACTCTTAATTACTTTTATTCATTTTATTAATTAATTATTATTATTTTTCCATTAACGAAAAATCCAACATGATTTTATATAATAATCGAGAAAAATCTAAATGTGCTCTAACGTAATATAATTAAAAAGAAAAAATTAGACAAAATAAAAACGATCGAAATAAAAATATAAACAACATGCAATTAGCAAATAAGATAATAGAAGTCTGGTCGTAAACGTTTTAGAGATGATATGAAACTCGTTCTAAACATAAGTCCTTGAATCTTCATCTTCTTCTTCTCCATCTTATGTTAGCGTCTCGTGACATCGAGATTCTTCAAGGATCCTAGTAACCCATTTAGTCGGGTGCATAAACACGACGTGGTCGTCACTGAAAGACACATACACTCTCGTGTATGCAGAAACGATCGACTACGAGTTTGTTAGCTGCTGCTGTTGCTGCTGCTGCTATACGATGGAACCATAAACGTGCCGATGTTATGCGCTTGGAGCATTAAACTCGGTTAAACTTTCTCGTAACTTTCTGGCGATTTTGTATTCCGCGGATTCACCCTCGATTTCCCCCCAACCTCCACCCCACTCCCCCTTCTCCCCCTCGTACATAAAGTTGCGTTAAGTCTTCCGACATTTTGGATCATTGCACGTTTCACCTAAGATAAACGACGACGTTAAATTCGAAGATTTACAATGATAATGATAATAATAATAATAATAATTCGTTTCTTCGATGTCTCAATATATATTATAGAATTTATATTGTTTACAACAAATTTTCCAAAATTATATTTCGATGTAATTTCGAATAATTTATTATTCGAAATTACATCGAAATATAATTTTGGAAAATTTGTTGTAAACAATATAAATTCTATAATATATATTGAGACATCGAAGAAACGAATTATTATTATTATTATTATCATTATCATTGTAAATCTTCGAATTTAACGTCGTCGTTTATCTTAGGTGAAACGTGCAATGATCCAAAATGTCGGAAGACTTAACGCAACTTTATGTACGAGGGGGAGAAGGGGGAGTGGGGTGGAGGTTGGGGGGAAATCGAGGGTGAATCCGCGGAATACAAAATCGCCAGAAAGTTACGAGAAAGTTTAACCGAGTTTAATGCTCCAAGCGCATAACATCGGCACGTTTATGGTTCCATCGTATAGCAGCAGCAGCAACAGCAGCAGCTAACAAACTCGTAGTCGATCGTTTCTGCATACACGAGAGTGTATGTGTCTTTCAGTGACGACCACGTCGTGTTTATGCACCCGACTAAATGGGTTACTAGGATCCTTGAAGAATCTCGATGTCACGAGACGCTAACATAAGATGGAGAAGAAGAAGATGAAGATTCAAGGACTTATGTTTAGAACGAGTTTCATATCATCTCTAAAACGTTTACGACCAGACTTCTATTATCTTATTTGCTAATTGCATGTTGTTTATATTTTTATTTCGATCGTTTTTATTTTGTCTAATTTTTTCTTTTTAATTATATTACGTTAGAGCACATTTAGATTTTTCTCGATTATTATATAAAATCATGTTGGATTTTTCGTTAATGGAAAAATAATAATAATTAATTAATAAAATGAATAAAAGTAATTAAGAGTAAAAATATTTAAAAAAAA
>NW_014571872.1:0-1558 GCF_001313835.1 Polistes canadensis
AAGTAACCAAAAAATGTTGTAGTAAAATGATTTTTTTCCTTTTTTTGAACTGCAGCTGTTGAATTAAAAATGTTATTTGCTGGATTTTATAGAACGTAACACTTTTTATTTGTATGTATACGTTTTAAAACTTAAAAGAAAACGTTTTAAAGCTATTGTTATATAGCATTTTGTTATGTATCTGATAGTTTTGAACAGCGGCTTTATTGAGAAAGTAGCAAAAATGACTTTTTAAATATATTTATATATTTTTAACGACGGTTAAAATTTGCTACTAGAAACAAAACAGATTGTATGTCAGATTTATTACAATCGATTTCGTTGAAAAGAATTGAGTTCTCCACGTTAAGTAACCAATAAATGTTGTAATAAAATGATTTATTTTCTTTTTTTGTACTGCAGTTGTTGAAATTTAACTGTGATTTGCTGGATTTTATTGAACGTAACACTTTTTATTTGTAGTATACGCTTTCAATCTTAAAAGAAAACGTATTACAGCTTTTGGTATATAGCATTTCTTTATGTATCTGATAGTTTTTTTCTACGGTTTAATTCAGAAAGTAGCAAAAATTCCTTTTTAAATATATTTAGGTATTTTTAGCGAAGGTTAAAATGTGCTACTAGAAACAAAACAGAATGGATGACAGGTGTATTATAATCGATTTTCGTTGAAAATGAATTGAGTTGTTCACTTTAAGTAACCAATAAATGTTGTAATAAAATGATTTGTTTCCTTTTCTTGAACTGCAGTTGTTGAATTATAAATGTTATTTGCTGAATTTTATTGAACGTATCACTTTTTTTTTGTTAGTATACGCTTAAAAACTTAAAAGAAAACGTTTTACAGCTTTTGATACATAGTATAACTTTACGTATCTGATAGTTTTGAACTACGGTTTAATTCAGAAATTTGCAAATATTTCTTTTTAAATATATTTATATATTTTTCGTGACGGTTAAAATGTGCTATTAAAAACAAAACAAAATGGATGTCAGGTTTATTAAAATCGATTTTCGTTGAAAAATAATTGAGTTGTTTACGTTAAGTAACCAAGAAATATTGTAATAAAATGATTTTTTTCCTTTTTTTGAACTGCAGTTGTGGAAGTATAAATGTTATTGTCTTAATTTTATTGAATTTAACACTTTAAATTTGTTAGTATACGCTTTGGAACTTAAATGAAAACGATTTACAGCTTTGTTATATAGCATTTTTTTTATGTATCTGATATTATTGAACAGCGGCTTTATTCAGAAAGTAGCAAAAATGTCTTTTTAAATATATTTATATATTTTTAACGACGGTTAAAATTTGCTACTAGAGACAAGACAGAATGGACGTCAGGTTTACTACAATCGAGTTTCGTTGAAAAAGAATTGAGTTCTTCACGCAAAGTAAGCAAAAAATGTTCCAATAGAATGATTTATACCCTTTTTTTAGACTGCAGTTGTTGAAATATAAATGATATTTGCTGGATTTATGGAACGTAAAACTTTTTATTTGTTAGTATACGCTTTAAAACTTAAAAGAAAACTAAGTTTACTCTTAGGGAAGTTG
>NW_014571873.1:0-1648 GCF_001313835.1 Polistes canadensis
GCTAGAACCATCAAGTTGTTGGTAAAAAGATCCGTCGAATTGGAAGTAGCTTGATTCAAAACTAAATTGTATTATTTCCAGTAAGATGTTTTTTGTTATCGAGAGAAATAACTGATTAAATAATAATGCCGAAAGGTTTTTTTGACTATTTGGTAACAAATTACGATATAACAACAATGAGACATTCAAAAAATTGGATTAACGACCTTAGCAAATTGGCATCAAACAAAAATAGACTAATATTCTTAATACAATGCAAACACAAACAAGTATATCCTAAACATATTATAAACAACTTAAAATGTATGTACGCTATGCAAGCTGAAACACATCCTTATAAAAAAGAGATAAATAAATTAATTAAGTCTCTAAAACATAAGATCTTTAAATTAGAAATAAAAATCATAGCTTGGAAAGTTAAGACAATCAAAAAGAGCATCAGCAAATCACTTAATTTTTTAAAGAATAAATTTTCAGTAACAGATTTTACAAATTTCGCAACATTTTTTAACAAAAACTATGAAAATAAATTTAAAACTAAGAAAAAGAACAACATTAAAAAATTAATAATTTGTTAAATGGTATTTCACATAATAGCAATAAGATAAATAGACATAATAATTGTATCTTTAATTTTTCGGATGTTGAGCTACCACGCGAAGTGGAAAAAACATTATTTCTAGAACCAGGGTATGGTATCCCAATAAGACCGAATAAAGTTTCAGTTTGTTCGTTAATAAAAGACTTAGAGGAAGGCATAAGACATACTATTAGCACGAAAAGTGATGATACGAATATAAGGGACGAACAAAATAATGTAGGATTTTTAATGGGAAGAACAATTTTATTCTAATCTCTATTACAAAACGCAGAACCACTCTCTTACATCGCTCAACACTCACTGTCCTTTGTCGCTCGTGCATTCATTCGTCGCATCCACACCGTCCTTTATTTCGTCCGTTGTATCCGGTTACTTAACATCTAACAAATACCTATCGCCTTATGCTGACAAACCAGCGTCTTTATCGACAGACCTAAAAGATAAGACGGCGACGCTTACCGTCTCCTACAATAATGTAGGAGCAAAGGCTGTAAATATAATTTCTAATTATTATAAGAATAACCAAAGACCATGGAAGGACGAAGTAACGAAGAACTTTCTAACAACAAAACGTTTCCTAAAAGACAATCTGAATCTAATTGTAACGAGATCGAACAAAGGTAATAACACAGTTATCATGAAGAAAGATGAATATTTAAAGGAAATGCACAGAATGTTACAAGATAAAAATATATATCAATTATTGAATAAAGATCCTACCAGTAGATTCGAGAAATTAGCCAATAATTTGATAACGAAACTAAAGAAAAAATCGATTATCACAGAAGATATAGAAAAGAACATGAAATCTTACAATGAAGTCGCCCCAAAATTATATGGACTAATATAAGAAAAACACACAAACAAGGCTTAGCCATAAGACCAGTCGTAAGCTGCATTCATTCAATGTGCTATAAATTAGCCCAATTTTTACATCATAAATTATTCTTAGCAATGACAAACAAATTTGTGTTTTCTGTTAAGAATTCTTTTGAGTTTGTAGAATTCATACAAAAAATAACACTACCAGAAGAATACAGATTAGTA
>NW_014571874.1:0-1561 GCF_001313835.1 Polistes canadensis
AAAAAATGGTGCAATAAAATGATTTTTTTCCTTTTTTTAAACTGCAGTAGTTGAATTATAAATGTTATTTGCTGGATTTTATTAAAAGTAGCACTTTATATTCGTTAGTATACGCAGTAAAGCTTAAAAGAAAACGTTGTACAGCTTTTGTTAAATAGCAATTCTTTATGTATCTAATAGTTTTAAACTACAGTTTAATTCAGAAAGTAGCAAAAATTTCTTTTTAAATATTTTAATTTTTTTTTGTGAAGGTAAAAATGTGCTATTAGAAACAAGACAGAATGGACGTCAAGTTTACTACAATCGAGTTCCGTTGAAAAAGAATTGAGTTCTTCACGTAAAGTAACCAAAAAATTTTATAATAAAATGTTTTTTTTCCATTTTTTGATCTGCAATTGTTAAAATATAAATTTTATTTGCTTGATTTTCTTGAAAGTAACACTTTTATATGTTAGTATACGCTTTAACATTTAAAAGAAAACGTTGTACAAATTTTGTTATATAGCATTTCTTTATGTATCTAATAGTTACGAACTACGGTTTATTTCAGAAAGTAGCAAAAATTTCTCTTTAAATATATTAAATCTTTTTTGTGAAGGTAAAAATTTGCTATTAGAAACAAGACAGAATGGACGTCAGGCTTACAACAATCGCGTTTCGTTGAAAAAGAATTGAATTTTTCACGTTAAGTAACAAAAAAATGTTGTAATAAAATAATTTTTTTCCTATTTATGAACTGCAGTTGTTGAATTCTGATTAAAATTGATTTTATTGAACGTAACACTTTTGATTTGTTAGTATACGCTTAAAAATTTACAGGAAAACGTTTTACAGATTTTGTTATATAGTATTTCTTTATGTATCTGATAGTTTCGAACTACGGTTTAATTCAAAAAGTAGCAAAAATTTCTTTTTAAATATATTTATATATTTTATGCGACGGTTTAAATGGTCTACTAGAAACAAAACAGAATGGATTTCAGGTTTATTATAATTCATATTCGTTGAAAAAGAATTGAATTCTTCACGTTTAGTAATCAATAAATGTTTTAATAAAATGATTTATTTCCTTTTATGGACTGCAGTTGATTAATTATAAATGGTATTTGCTGGATTTTATTGGACGTAACACTTTTTTTTTGTTAGTATACGCTTTAAAAACTAGAAAAAAACGTTGTACAGGTATTGTTATATAGCATTTCCTTATGTATCTAATGGTTTTGAACTACAGTTTAATTTAGAAAGTAGCAAAAATTTCTTTTTAAATATATTACATATTTTTTGTAAAGGTAAATATGTGCAATTAGAAACAAGACAGATTGGACGTCAGGTTTACTACAATCGAATTTCGTTGAAAAAGAATTGAGTTCTTCACGTATAGTTACCAAAAAATGTTTTATTAAAATGATTTTTTTCCCTTTTTTAAACTGCAGTTGTTGAATTATAAAAGTTATTTGCTGGATATTATTGAACGTAAAACTTTTTATTTGTTAGTATACGCTTTCAAACTTAAAACAAAACGTTTTACAACTTTTGTTATATAGCAATTCTTTATGTATCT
>NW_014571875.1:0-1645 GCF_001313835.1 Polistes canadensis
TCTCTCTCTCTCTCTCTCTCTTCCTTTTTTCATTCCCCGATTTTTCTCTCTTCCACTCTTTCATTTCGTTATTTTTCTATTTTTTGTTTTGTTTTGCACCCTTTTCCTATCCATTTTTGGTAGCTCGTAACATATGCAGGTAGTGTCCAACGTAACAAGAGGGAAGCACGAGGTTGCACGCGTCGAGAGGGAATATTGCTAGTCTAGAGTAACTCCTGTTTTCATATCGCGTAATTTGCATGTCCTTTATCCTCCTATCCAACTTCAACCTCGGCTATGCTACTATATTCAAAAGACAAAACAAAAAAGTGGAAAAAAAGGGAGAGAAAAGATAAAAAAGAAAAAAGAAAAAAAGTTGGACGAGAAAATTGGTATCTAAACTTTGCTATTCAGGTATTTTCGTTTCTTACATCTATTTTATGATGACCCTACGTGTTTAAAATATTTTAAAATCTAATCAAAAATCTAAAAAAAACTGTTAACACTCAAAGAGAATAAATTTATGATACGTATGCGAGTTTAATTTTTCTGGTATTATAATTAATAATTAAATGAAATAATGTAGAATAATCTTTTCTTCTTACAGTTAACCTACACTAACAAATATATATGTCATTTGTTAGGGAACAAGCACGGAACGTGAGAAAATGAATAATTTTCTTTTGAAAGTAAAACGAAAGGAAAATTTGTCTCGCAGATTATCATTAAAACGGCTCGTTTAAAAATGAAAAGAAAAAAAGAGAGATACTGAAAGAGGAAAAATAAGGAGAAGTAATATATAAAAGAAGAATCGTGAGTTTTTTGAATGCTAGTCTAAATCGTCCTCCTTGCTGTTCTTTCCGAGGATAAAATTAAAAAGAAAAGAAAGCACGAGAAAGAAGAAAAATGGAGTTCACTATTAAACGAACGTTAAAAAAAATAGTAAAAGAAATTATTAAAAATATTATGTCAAATATTCGACGTACAATAACAATATTTCATATTAGTTTGATTTATAATATTTTGGAAAAAATTTTCTACGATTTAATTTTAATAAATATGTAAATTATTATTTGAAAAAATAAAATAAAGAGGAAGAAATATAGGTGCAAAGTCAAAAACGGCTTCGATAATTTCATCGGGAAATTTAATAATACACCACGTTATAAATTTTAACAGTGACTTGTTAATCCATGATGCTACCCTAAATCCTGGAGACTTTTGGAGAATAGCTTTTGAACCCAAAACTCGTCTCTTGCGAAGTCCTTCATTTCCTCCATCCTTCTCACTCTCTATTTCACTTTCTATTTCTCTCTCTCTCTCTCTCTCTCTATCACTGCATCTCGCTTTCTTTTTCTTGCTTGTGTTAATAAGAGTACGGTAATATAATACTTAATAAGAGTAGCATCAGCTAATCCACGTTTCCAAGAGCGTACAAGCAAAAGAACAAAAAAAAAAAAAGAAAACTGCAAAAAAAGATATATATATATATATAGAATAAATAATGAAAAAAATAAGACAGAGTTTGTAAATATTATCAAGGATTACATATTTAAGCTCTTGCAAATGGTTTCAAGAAGAAATCCGATTTTAGACGTAAACTGAATGAATTAGATGCTCTCCTTTTAATCTCTTTCTCTCTTTCTCTCTCTCTCTCTCTCTCTCT
>NW_014571876.1:0-1554 GCF_001313835.1 Polistes canadensis
TTTTGCTACTTTCTGAATTAAACCGTAGTTCAAAACTATTAGATACATAACGAAATGCTATATAACAAAAGCTGTACAACGTTTTCTTTCAAGTTTTAAATGGTATACTAACAAATAGAAAGTTTTACGTTCAAAAATATCCAGCAAATTACGTTTATACTTCAACAACTGCAGTACAAAAAATGGAAAAAAATCATTTTATATCAACATTTTTTGGTTACTTAACGTTAAGAATTCCATTTTTTTTTCAACGAAACTCGATTGTAGTAGACCTGACGTGCATTCTGTCTTGTTTCCTATAGCACATATTCACCTTTATAAAAAATGTTTAATATATTTAAAAAGAAATTTTAGCTACTTTCTGAATTAAACTGTAGTTCAAAACTATTAGATACATAAAGAAATGCTATATACCAAAAGCTGTACAACGTTTTCTTTAAGTTTTATAGCATATACTAACAAATAAAAAGTGTTACGTTCAATAAAATCCAGCAAATTTCATTTATAATTCAACAACTGCAGTTCAAAAATAGGAAAAAAATCATATAATTAAAACATATTTTGGTTACTTAACGTGAAGAACTCAATTCTTTTTCAACGAAACTCGATTGGAGTAAACCTAACTTGCATTCTGCCTGGTTTCTGATAGCACATTTTTACCTTCACAAAAAAGATTTAATACATTTAAAAAGAAATTTTTGCTACATTCTGAATCAAACTGTAGTTCAAAACTATTAGATACATAAAGAAGTGCTATATAACAAAAGCTGTACAACGTTTTCTTATAAGTTTTATAGCATATACTAACAAATAAAAAGTGTTACGTTTAATAAAATCCAGCAAATTACATTTTTAATTTCACAACTGCAGTTTGAAAAAAAGAAAAAAATCATTTTATTAAAACATTTTATGGTTACTTAACCTGAAGAATTCAATTCTTTTTAAAATTAACTTGATTGTAGTAAACCTGACGTGCATTTTGTCTTGTTTCCTATAGCACATATTCACCTTCATAAAAAAAATTTAATATATTTAAAAAGAAATTTTTGCTACATTCTGAATTAAACTGTAGTTCAAAACTATTAGATACATTGAAAAATGCTATATAACAAAAGCTGTACAACGTTTACTTTTAAGTTTTAAAGCGCATACTAACAAATACAAAGTGTTACGTTCAATAAAATCCAGCATATTACATTTATAATTCAAGAACTGCAGTTCAAAAAAAGGAAAAAAATCATTTTAATAAAACATTTTGTGGTTACGGAACGTGAAGAAATCATCTCTTTTACAACGAAACTCGATTGTAGTAAACTTGACGTGCATTCTGTCTTGTTTCCTGTAGCACATATTCACCTTCATAAAAAAGGTTTAATATAATTAAAAAGAAATTTTTGCTACTTTCTGAAATAAGCCGTAGTTCAAATCTATCAGATACATAAGGAAATGCTATATAACAAAAGCTGTAAAACGTTYTCTTTCAAGTTTTAAAGCGTATTCTAACAAATAAAAAGTGATACGTTCAATAAAATCCAGCAAATTACATTTATAATT
>NW_014571877.1:0-1531 GCF_001313835.1 Polistes canadensis
TAGTTTTGAACTACGGTTTAATTCAGAAAGTAGCAAAAAGTTCTTTTTAAATATACTAAATCTTTTTTGTGAAGGTAAAATTTTGTAATTCAAAACATAACAGAATGGATGTTAGCTTTACTAAAGTAGAGTTTCGTTGAAAAAGAATTGAGTTCTTCACGTAATGTATTAAAAAAATGTTGTAATTAAATGATTTTTTTCCTTTTTTGGGACTGCAGTTGTTGAAATATAAATTTTAAATGCTGGATTTTATTGAACGTGACACATATATATGTTAGTATACGCTTTAAAATTTGAAAGAAAACGTTTAAAAGCTTTTGGTATATAGCATTTCTTTATGTATCTGATAGTTTTGAACTACATCCTAATTCAGAAAGACGCGAAAATTTGTCTTAATTTTATTGAAAAATTTATAGTGACGGTAATATGTGCTATTCGAAACAAGACAACATAAAGTTCAGGTTTACTAAAATCAAGTTTCGTTAAAAAAGATTTTAATTCTTCACGTTAAGTAACCAAAAAATGTGGTAATAGAATGATTTTTTTCATTTTTTTAAACTGCAGTTGTTGGAATATAAATGTTATTTTCTGGATTTTATTGAACGAAACAGTTTTTATTGGTTAGGATACGCTTTAAAGCTTGAAAGAAAAAGTTTCACAGTTTTTTAATATAGCATTTCTTTATGTATATGCTATTATTGAACAACGGTTTTATTAAGAAAGCAGCAAATATTTTCCTTAATATATTGAAAAATTTATAGAGACAGTAAAATGTGCTATTCGAAAAAAGACACAGTAAATTTTAGGTTTACTGCAATCGAGTTTTGTTGAAAAAGAATTTATATCTTCACGTTAAGAAACAAAAAAATGTTGTAATAGAATGATTTTTTTCCTTTTTTTTGACTTTAGTTGTGGAAATAAAAATGTTATTTGCTGGATTTATGGAACGTAACACTTTTTATTTGTTAGTATACGCTTTAAAACTTGAAAGAAAACGTTTTACATGAATTGTTATATAGCATTTCTTTATGTATTTGACAGTTTTGAACTACGGTCTAATTCAGAAAGTAGCGAAAATTTATTTCCCTAAGATATTGAAAAATTTATAGTGACAGTAAAATGTGCTATAAGTAACAATACAGAATAGATGTCATGTTGACTACAATCAAGTTTCGTTAAAAAAGAATTTAGGTCTTCACGTTAAGTAACCAAAAAATGTTGTAATAGAATGGGTTTCTTCATTTATTTTGGACTGCAGTTGCTGTAATATAAATGTTATTTGCTAGATTTAATTAAACGCAAAATTTTTATTTATTGGTATACGCTTTAAAACTTGAATGAAAACGTTTTACAGCTTTTGTTATATGATATTTCCTTATGTATCTAACAGTTTTGAACTACGTTTTAATTCAGAAAGTAGCAAAAATTACTTTTAAATATATGAAATCTTTTTTGTTAAGGTAAAAATGTGCTATTCGAAACAAGACAGAATGGATGTCAGCTTTACTACAGTCGAATTTCGTTGAAAAAG
>NW_014571878.1:0-1570 GCF_001313835.1 Polistes canadensis
GAAAGAAAACGTTTTACAGCTTTTGTTATATAGCATTTCTTTATGTATCTAATAGTTTTGTACTGAGGATTAATTCAGAAAGTAGCAAAAATTTCATTGTAAATATATTTCAACATTTTTAGAGACGGTTTAAATGTGCTACTAGAAACAAACAGGTTAAATGTCGGGTTTACTACAATAGAGTTTCGTTGAAAAAGAATTGATTTCTTAACTTTAAGTAACCAAAAAATGTAGCAATAATAAGAATTTTTTCTTTTTTTTGAACTGCTATTGTTGAATTATAAATGTTATTTGCTGGATTTTATTAAACGTAACACTTTTTATTTGTTAGTGTACGCTTTAAAACTTAGAAGAAAACGTTTTACAGCTTTTGATATTTAGCATTTCTTTATGTATCTAATAGTTTTGTACTGCGGATTAACTAAGAAAGTAGCAAAAATTTTTTTGTAAATTTATTTCAACATTTTTAGCGACTGTAAAAATGTGCTACTAGAAAAAAAACAGATTAAATGTTAGGTTTACTGTAATTGAGTTTCGTTGAAAAAGAATATAATTCTTCACGTTAAGTAACTAAATAATGTTATAATAAAATAGTTTTTTCCTTTTTTTGAACTGCAGTTGTTGAAATATAAATGTTATTTGCTGGATTTTATTGATTGTAACACTTTTTATTTGTTAGTATACGCTTTAAATCAGAAAGAAAACGTTTTACAGCTTTTGTTATTTAGCGTTTCTTTATGTATCTAATACTTTTGTACTGCGGTTTAATTCAGAAAGTACTAAAAATTTCTTTCTAAATATAATTATTTATTTTTAGCGACGGTTAAAATGTGCTACAAAAAACAAAACAGATTAAATGTCAAGTTTACTACAATCGAGTTTCGTTGAAAAAGAATTGAATTCTTCACGTTATGTAACCAATAAATGTTGTAATAAAATGATTTTTTTCCATTTCTTGAACTGCAGTTGTTGAAATATAAATGTTATTTGCTGGATTTTATTGAACAAACACTTTTTATTAGTTAGTATACTCTTCAAAATTTGGAAGAAAATGTTTTACAGCTTTTGTTATATAGCATTTCTCTATGTATGTAATAGTTTTTAACTACCGGTTAATTCAGAATTAGCAAAAATTTCTTTCTAAATATATTTTATCATTTTTAGCGACTGTTGAAATGTGCTACTAGAAACAAAACAGATGAAATGTCAGGTTTACTACAATCGAGTTTCGTTGAAAAAGAACTGAATTCTTCACGTTATGTAACCAATAAATGTTGTAATAAAATGATTTTTTTCCTTTTCTTGAACTGCAGTTGTTGAAATAAAAATGTTATTTGCTAGAGTTTATGAAATGTAACACTCTTAATTATTTAGTATACGCTTTAAAACAAGAAAGACAACGATTTACAGCTTTTGTTATATAGCGTTTATGTATGTATCTAATAGTTTTGTACTGCAGTTTAATTCAGAAAATAGCAAAAACTTCTTTCTAAATATATTTAAACATTTTTAGCGACGGTTAAAATGTGCTACTGGAAACAAAACAGATTAAATGTCAGGTTTACTACAA
>NW_014571879.1:0-1556 GCF_001313835.1 Polistes canadensis
CTTAATAATCAAAGTTTATTCTATTTAAATGAAAGTACTTAATTTATCCAATCATTTTCGATTTAAATTAAAAAACTCAATAAATCAAATCTCTTTATATTTGAACGAAAGCACTTAATTTATCAAATCTCTTTGCATTTAATTAAATTTACTAAACCAAATAAATCTTTTCCATTGAAATCAAGGTCATAATTTTTTAAATTTCTTTCTATTTGAATAGAAGTAGTTAACAGATCAAATCTTTTTTCTTTGCAATGAATGTAACTAACTCATTAAATCTCTTTTTATTTGATTGAAAGTACTTATTTCCTAAAATCTCTTTTTGTTTTACCCAAAAAACCCAACTTATCAAATCTTTTTCTGTTTAAATATAAGTACGTAACTCTTTATATCTTTTTCTTTTTAAATATAATTAATAAGCTTATCAATTCTTATTTTATTTAAATTTAAGTAATTAACTCATCAAATCCCTTTCTATTTGAATTAAAGTACGCGACTCATCAAATTTCTTTCTATTTTAATAAAAGTTATTTCGTATACTACGCAACGAGTGAGTAAAGCGAAGCGTTGGGGCGTGTAGAGCCCTGCTTAAGCGTGATACACGTGCGACAAGGCAGTATCGTTGTTTTTGTTGGTAACTACGGTTGCGTCAAGTTGTTTGCAAGGGCTTCTTTTCTCTTTTAGCTCGCGTTTTCTTTTTACACTTATGACGCAAATCACACGTATCGACAGCAGCGTTATCCTCGTTCTCATCGGTGATTGGTCCAGCATAGCGCGCTTTTTTGTATAAAGCCCAGCGCGTTTGTCGCCTATCATATCTCGTGATTCATTACGCGCGATTCATCGCTCGAGATTCATCTATCGTAGAAAAACTAAGACTTGCGAGAACTACTTCAAAGAGAACTATTTTCATTGCGCAATACTACATTATTTAAGTTCGTTTAGCGACAAAGGAACAAAAGCGGTCCTGTACGTTGCAATAACTATCCTGATTTGTACGGATTCTATGTTATCGTTTCAACCAGGATTTTTATGCTGAAAGGCTTTTCCCTGACGAGTTAAATAAAGCGTACTACTTAGTACTGACTAGGTTCAAATATATTTGTTATTGTGTTTTATTTTCCTATCGTCCTTCCTATTAATAAACAATCTCGATATCACCTGTGTAGGCATTCTGTAATTCCCTACAATCTACTGGAGTACCGATTAAGGCATCGGTCGCTTCAACAAAAGTACTAAATATATCAAATCTCTTTCCATTTTAATTAAAGTACTAATCTTATTAAATCTCTTTCCATTTGAATAAAAGTACTCAACGCAATAAATCTCTTTCTATTGTAATGAAAGTTAACAACGCATTAAATCTCTTTTTATTAAAATGAAAGTACTTCACTTATCAAATCAAATTTTATTTAAATGAATGTACCTTAGTAATTGAATATTTTTTCTATTGAATAAAAGTACTTAACTCATCAAATCTGTTTTCATTTAAATAAAAGTACCTAACGCATCAAATCTCTTTTCATTTAAATAAAAGTACACAACGCATTTATTCT
>NW_014571880.1:0-1642 GCF_001313835.1 Polistes canadensis
TAAAGAAAATAAATGAACATAGCGACGTTATCTCATTTGAGAAACCTTCAACGTGCTATCTTTTTTCATTTATATAACTATTTACCAAATGTCTATGAACAAATTGTAAAAATGTATAAAGTTAAAAAAAAAAAAAAACTGGTGTGTACTTATGTACGCACGTAAGAGGTTATACTTCTTCTGTGTAAAAAAAAAACATTTTTTTCGCTGTCTATATGCCTTACAACGTTCCGCGTTTGTTTGTGATGAATACTTTATCTCAGATAAATTTTTTTAACGATAGTAATAGGTATTACACTTCTCTGCATTAATTTTAGAAATCTCGAAAGCTGAAAAAAGAATTGAAATGTATACTGATACTGAGCTGCAAGAGATTATGTTTTAATAAGAGAATATTTGTGGAAAATAATTTATAGATAAGTAAGATGCATTCGTTTTTCAATTCTTTTAAAAGAATAATAACGCACGTTGTGTTATTTCCCAGTTCGAATAAAAAGAAGACAGTGTCTTCCAAAATCTTTCATGATTTCAGTGTCGTCAGCTTCTCTTTTTCTTAGTTGTAAATAATGAACTCTCTCTTCCTGTGAAATGATTGATTATCAACGCGAAGAGAATAAGTTTTCTAATGCTTTTAATAAATATTTTTGAGGAGAATTTTTAAGAGCATTATAACATTTGTTTCTTTCAGAAGCATGAATATTATTTTTACCTTTTACCCGATTTATGTCTTGTTTATTCCTTGTAATTGTAGTTGAATTCTATTCTTATAGTAAATAATAAAAAAACTCTACGAAATGGACATTAGTGAAATGGAATTTTTACATTGTTAACCATTGAGAAATGAAATTTATATGCATAAATCCGATGCTGAATCGGAGTATTTTTCTTTGGTGTGTAACAGTCTTTGATTGGAAGAAAGAAATGTAGAGCTGCATATTTAGCTAAGACTATTTAAAAAAGTAGCTTAGGCAGGAAATATGTAAAATATAAAAAGAGAACCGAAGCACCATAAATTTAAGTAAAAAACAATATAATATATATATTTCAATCTCTAAAGTATTTTAACTAAACAGAATATGGTTATTCTACTTACTACTTTTTGTTATAGTATCAGAACGAAGAGAACGATTTTAATTAATCGGTATTCTTAGATTTCAATCAGAAAATTTTAATCATATGATTAAGGCATAAAAATTTGCACAGCATGTTATCCAGTTTCTTCACTTCCAACCTAAATTGGTGATCACTATAGAGAGGAAATAAAACAAATTAAAAGTAATAAATAATAATACTTACTTCAATTAACCTCAAAAAAGACTTTAATTACTAATATTCACAAATAATCAATGTTTTTAAACTTATTTTTGAAGGTCTCCACAGTTTTTGAAGTTATACTTTTTTTGACGCTTTTGGAAAAAAGTGATGAGAGTGAATTTTATGATGCGACCGAAAAATCGACACCACGAAGTTGTCGATATTTACGATGCGCGGGAAAGGCGATTTCAAATTTACGGAATAAAGTCTTCTTTTCTTCTTCTTTTTTTTTTTTCTCAAGCGGTCATCTAAATAAGTTCTAATCGTACTCAAGCGCTGCTTACCTTAAATGATTGTGTAGTAACTAGTGCTATCACCGCGCCATGCC
>NW_014571881.1:0-1534 GCF_001313835.1 Polistes canadensis
CAGAAAGTAGCAAAAATTTCTTTTTAAGTATATCAAATCTTTTCTGTAAAGGTAAAAATGTGCTATTAGAACAAGACAGAATAGACGTCAGGTTTACTACAATCGAGTTTCGTTGAAAAAGAATTGAGTTCTTCACGTTTAGTAATCAAAAAATGTTGTAATAAAATGATTTTTTTCTTTTTTTTGAACTGAAGTTGTTGAATTATAAATGTTATTTCCTGGATTTTATTGAACGTAACACTTTTTATTTGTTAGTATTAGCTTTAACACTTGAAAAAAAACGTTGTCTAGATTTTGTTATATAGCATTTCTTTATGTATCTAATAGTTTTGAACTACGGTTTAATTTAGAAAGTAGTAATAATTTCTTTTTAAATGTATTAAATCTTTTTTGTGATGGTGAAAATGTGCTACTAGAGACAAAACAGAATGGATGTAAGGTTATTGCAATCGATTTTCGTTGAAAAAAAAATAAGTTCTTCACGTTTAGTAACCAAAAAATATTGTAATGAAATGATTTATTTCCTCTTTTGAACTGCAGTTGTTAAATTATAATTGTTATTTGATGGATTTTATTGAACTTAACACTTTTTATTAGTTTGTTTACGCTTTAAAACTTCAATGAAAATGTTTTACAGCTTTTGTTTTATAGCATTTCTTTATGTATCTGATAGTTTTAAACTACGGTTTCATTCAGAAAGAAGCAAAAATTTCTTTCTAAATATATTACAACATTTTTAGCAACGGGTAAAATGTGCTACTAGAAACAAAAAAGATTAAAGTTCAGGTTTACTACAATCGAGTTTCGTTGAAAAGGAATTGAATTATTAACGTTAGATAACCAAAAAATATTGTAATAGAATGAATTTTTGCCTTTTTTTAACTGCATTAATTGAAATTTAAATGTTATTTGCTGGATTTTATTGATCATAACACTGTTTATTTGTTAGTATACGCTTTAACACTTAAAAGGAAACGTTTTACAGCTTTTGTTATGGAGTGTATCTTTATGTATCAGATAGTTTTGAACTACGGTTTAATTGAGATTGTAGCAAAAATTTCTTTTTAAATATATTAAATCTTTTTTGTGAAGGTAAAAATGGGCTATTAGAAACAAGACAGAATAGACTTCAGGTTTACTACAACCGAGTTTCGTTAAAAAAGAATTGAGTTCTTCAAGTTAAGTAACTAAAAAATTTTGTAACAAAATGATTTTTTTTCTTTTTTTGAACTGCAATTGTAGAATTATAAATGTTATTTGCTAGATTTTATTGAACGTAACATTTTTTATTTGTTAGTATTCGCTTTAAAACTTGAAAGAAAACGTTGTAAAGCTTTTGTTATATAGCATTTCTTTATGTATCTCATAGTTTTGAACTACGTTTTAAATCAAAAAGTAGCAAAAATTTCTTTTTAAATATATTAAATCTTTTCTGTAAAGGTAAAAATGTGCTATTAGAACAAGACAGAATGGACGTCAGGTTTACTACAATCGAGTTTCGTTGAAAAAGAATTGAGTTCTCCACGTTTAGTAA
>NW_014571882.1:0-1634 GCF_001313835.1 Polistes canadensis
TGTTTTCCTTTTTTTTTTTTCTTTTATTATGAATCGAATCCATTTCGAATGATTAATTACTTTTCATTCTTTCCTTTCTTTCTTTTTTTTTTTTGCTGAATAAAAAAAGCCGACCTGGGGTCAAGTTTTCTTTTTCTTTTCTTTTTTTTTTTTTTTTTTGTAAATTAAAAAATATGTTTAGTATTTTTCATCATTTTTATAACCAAAAAAAAAAAACAATATAAAGAAAAATAAAAAAAAATTCTACATTTCAATTTTACTCAAACACGCGTCGTGTACGTATTAAATTAATCAATAGGAAAAAAAAAGAAAAAAAACACGAAAACGCGGTATCTAACCTAATCTAAAGAAGAAACAAGAAAAAAAAGGATGTATCAAAATTAAGAATAAAGCGTTGGAATATATACAAGACAATTAACTTATCACATATAAAAATAGAATAAAAATTAAATTGAAACACGCGTGAGTTTTTAAATGAACAGAATTTCAATTATACGAAAACTCTCTCTATATATATTTTATACGAGTAACTCAATAAATTTGCGTTACTTAATAGTAGTAATGTCTCGTCAGAATGCTCGTTAAAATAATTATCGGTTAAAATTATTCTAAATATTTTACTATAATTTAATTTTTTGGCGTAACATTGAACGAGAGAGGAAGAAAAAAACCAACAACCCCTATTTAAATAAAAATCTACATTTGGCGGTAGGGGGAGAGGGGTAGGGGGAGAGAGGGATATAAGTAAACGTTAAGTTAAAGAAAAAATGAAGAAAGACAAGACCGTTTTACAACACCGTTTGGTAGTAGGTTGTTGTATCAAGCGTGATATTGCGAAATTAATGGTAAATCAAACATCCCTCTTGGCGTACTCCTGTTTCAGCGTGTCAGTGGTCTTGTCATGCCATTAGAAGGCTACAATGGACCCGGGGATCCAGTGCGACCTATTATGTCGCATTTCGTTACGTCTCCCAATACAAATGCTCCCGTGGCGATGGGAGCGATAAATCAGACTTTTCGTACGATTCCGCTATTGTACTTTCACCCCACAACAACTGGATGATGCTGCGAATGGATATCGAGCTTGTACGGTTCTCTCTTTTAGGGGTTTTTTTTTTTTTTTTTTTTTTTTTTTTTTTTTTTTTTTTTTTTTTTTTTTTTTTTTTTTGTTGTTGTTTTTATTTGTTCGTTCAATTTTTTACCAAAAGTTCGTTTGCATAAAATATGCGAGAACATGTTTTTTTTTTTTTGAACTCTGTTTTGTGGTGTAGTAACATATATTTATATTCTAAAAATATTCTTACAGGTTTTTTTTTGTTTTTTAAGGGGATCGTATATGTATTTATAATATTTTGAGGTTTGGTCAATTTTTCGAGTAGAGAAACTTGCATAGAAATAAATAAGACAAGATGTTTCTTTTCTTTTTTTTTTTCTACTTTTTTTTGATTGAATTTTTGCAAAAATTCGTTGCATAAAATATGCGAGAACATCTTTCTCACTATGTTGTATCAATAAATCGTAATTTTTAGGATGGTATAAATGTTTGTAGGGGGGAAAAAAAAATGAGATATGCCGTTTTGTTTTTACAGGCTCTTCGAATGTCTAGATTTGTTTTTTTTCTTTTTTTTTTTTTT
>NW_014571883.1:0-1566 GCF_001313835.1 Polistes canadensis
AAAAAATCATTTTATTACAACATTTTTTGGTTACTTTACGTGAAAAACTCAATTCTATTTCCACGAAACTCGATTGTAGTAAACCAGACATTTATTTTGTTTTGTTTCTAGTAGCACATTTTTACCGTCGCTAAAAATGTTTTAATATATTTTAAAAGAAATTTTTGCTACTTTCTGAATTAAACTGTAGTTCAAAACTAGAAGATACATAAAGAAATGCTATGTAAAAAAAGCTGTAAAACATTTTCTTTCAAGTTTTAAAGCGTATACTAATAAGTAAATATGTTATTTCCAATAAAATCAAGCAAATACCATTTATATTTAAACAACTGCCGTCCAAAAAAAGAAAAAAATCATTTTATTACAACATTCTTTGGTTAATATATATGAGTTTCAAAGGGAAAATTGAAGACAGTTAATATATTTTGATGAACAAATTTATTTGATCTTGTTGAACGTTTCGTCCCTTACTGGGTACTTCCTCAGCAACTCGATCACCTAGTTCACGCGTCAATACATATTATTATAGAGTCATCCATTATAATAAATTAATTAATCCTAAACAACCTTACTTCGACACATGTAATCATATACTGTTGCTGAAGAAGTCCCTAGTAAGGGACGAAACGTTCAACAAGATCAAATAAATTTGTTCATCTGAATTTATTAACTGTCTTCAATTTTCCTTTGAAACTCATATATATTAATATACTGTTGGGACAAGAATATTAATTATTAATTTATTCTTTTGTTACTTTACGGGAAGAATTCAATTCTTTTTCAACGAAACTCGACTGTAGTAAACCTGACATTTATTCGTTCTTGTTACTAATAGCACATTTTACCGTCACTATAAATTTTTCAATATATTTAGTAAAATTTTCGCTGCTTTCTGAATTAAACTGTAGTTCAAAACTATGAGATACATAAAGAAATGCTACATAACAAAAGCTATAAAACATTTTCTTTCAAATTATAAAGCGCATACTAATAAGTAAAAGATGTTATGTCCCAAGAAATCCAGCAAATAACATTTATATTTCAACAACTGCAGTCTAAAAAAAGAAAAAAAATCCTTTTATTACAACATTTTTTGGTTACTTAACGTAATGGATTCAATTTTTTTTCAACGAAAATCGATTGTAATAAACCTTACATCCATTCTGTTTTGTTTCTAGTAGCACATTTTAAACGTAGCTGAAAATGTTTAAATATACTTATTACAGAAATTTTTACTACTTTCTAAATTAAACCGTAGTTTAAATTTAGCAGATACATACTAAATGCTATATAAAAAAAGCTGGAAAACGTTTTCTTTTTTAAGTTTTAAAGCGTATACTAACAAATAAAAAGTGTTACGTTCAAAATAATCTAGAAAATAAAATTTATATTTTAACAACTGCAGTTTAAAAAAATGGAATAAATCATTTTATTACAAAATTTTTTGGTTACTTTACGTAAAGAACTCAATTCATTTTCAACGAAAATAGATTGTAATAAACCTGACATCCATTCTGTCTTGTTTCAAATAGCAGATTTTTACCTTCGCAAAAAAATTTAATATAT
>NW_014571884.1:0-1527 GCF_001313835.1 Polistes canadensis
TGAAAAAAGACGTTTTACAGCATTTGTTATAACATTTCATTATGTATGTGATTGTTTTGAACAACGGTTTAATTCAGAAAGCTGCAAAAATTTTTCTTAAGTGTATTGAAAAATTTATAGTGACCGTAAAATGTGCTATTAGTAACAAGACAAAATAGGTGTTAAGTTGACTACAATCGATTTTCGTTGAAAAAAAATTGAATTCTTCACGTAAAGTAACCAAAAAATATTGTAATAAAAAGATTTTTTCCCTTTTTTTGGGTTTGCAGTTGTTGAAATATTAATGTTATTGGCTGGATTTTATTGGACATAACACTTTTATTTTGTTAGTAAACGCTTTTAAACCTAAAAAAAGACGTTTTACACCTTTTGTTATAACATTTCTTTATGTATCTGATTGTTTTAAACTACGGATGCATTCAGTTAGCAGCGAAAATTTTTCCTACATATATTAAAAAATTTATAGTGACGGTAAAATGTGCTATTAGTAACAAGACAGATTAGATTTCAGGTTGACTACAATCGAGTTTCGTTGAAAAAAAATTAAATTCTTTACGCAAAGTAACCTAAAAATGATGTAATATAATAATTTTTTTCCTCTTTTTGGACTGAACTTGTTAAAATATAAAAGTTATTTGCTTGATTTTATTGGACGTAACACTATTTATTTGTAAGTATACTGTTTAAAACTTGAAAGAAAACGATTTACAGCTTTTGTTATATAGCATTTCTTTATGTATCTGATAGTTATGAACTACGGTTTATTTCAGAAAGCAGCCAAAATATTTCTTAAATATATCGAAGTTTTATAGTGACGGTAAAATGTGCTATAAGTAGCAAGACAGAATAGATTACAAGTTGACTACAATCGAGTTTCAAAGAAAAAGAATTAAATTCTTCACGCAAAGTAACCAAAAAATGTTATAATAAAATGATTTTTTTCCTTTTTTTGGACTGCAGTTTTTGAAATATAAATGGTATTTGCTGAATTTTATTGGACATAACACTTTTATTTTGTTAGTATACGCTTTAAAACTTAAAAGAAAACGTTTTATTGCTTTTGTTATATAACATTTCTTTATGAATATTATTGTATCGAACAACTGTTTATTTCAGAAAGTAGCAAAAATTTCTATTTAAATAAATTAAATCTTTTTTGTGAATGTAAAAATGTGCTACTAGTAACAAGACAGAATAGATTTCAGGTTGACTACAATTGAGTTTCGTTGAAAAAGAATTGAATTCTTCACGTTAAATAACCAAAGAGTGTTGTAATAAAATGATTTTTTTCCTTTTTTTTGAATGCAGTTGTTAAAATATAAATGTTATTTGCTAAAATTTATTGAACGTAACACTTTTTATTTTTTAGAATACGGTTTAAAACTTGAAAGACAACGTTTTACAGCTTTTGTTATATAGCATATCTTTAGGTATCAGATAGTTTTGAACTACGGTTTAATTCAAAAAGTAGCGAAAATTTCTTTTTAAATATATTTCAACATTTTTAGCGACGGTAAAAATGTGCTA
>NW_014571885.1:0-1547 GCF_001313835.1 Polistes canadensis
AAACCGTAGTTCAAAACTAGCAGATACATAAAGAAATGCTATACAAAAAAAGCTGTAAAACGTTTTCTTTTAAGTTTTAAAGCGCATACTAACAAATAAAAAGTGTTACGTTCATTAAAATCCAGCAAGTAACATTTATATTTCAACAACTGCAGTCCAAAAAAAGGAAAAAAATTATTTTATAACAACATTTTTTGGTTACTTCACGTGAAGAACTCACTTCTCTTTCAACGAAACTCGATTGTAGTAAATCTGACATCCATATTGTTTTGTTTCTAATAGCACATTTTTACCTTTACAAAAAAGATTTAATATATATCAATAAGAAATTTTTGCTACTTTCTGAATTAGACCGTAGTTTAAAATTAAGCAGATACATAAAGATATGCTTTATAAGAAAAGCTGTAAGACGTTTTATTTCAAGTTTTAAAGCGCATACTAACAAATAAAAAGAATTCCGTTCAATAAAATCCGTCAAATAACATTTATATTTCAACGACAGCAGTCCAGAAAAAGGAAAAAAATCATTTTATTACATTTTATAGCTACTTAACGTTAAGGATTCTATTCTTTTTCAACGAACTTGATTGTAGTAAACCTGACATCCATCCTTTCTTGTTTCTAATAGCACATTTTTACCGTCGTTAAAAATGTTGAAATATATTTAAAAAGAAATTTTTGCTACTTCCTGAATTAAACTGTAGTTCAAAACTAGCCGATACATAATGAAATGCTATATAAAAAAAGCTGTTAAACGTTTTCTTTCAAGTTTTAATGCGTATACTAACAAATAAAAAGTGGTACGTTCAATAAAATCCAGCAAATACAATTTATATTTCAACTACTGCTGTTCACAAAAAGGAAAAAAATCATTTTATTACAACATTTTTTGGTTACTTCACGTTAATGGTTCAATTCTTTTTCAACGAATCTCGATTGTAGTAAACCTGACATCCATTCTGTCTTGTTTCTAATAGCACATTCTTACCTTCTCGAAAAAGATTTAACATATTTAAAAAGATTTTTTTGCTACTTTTTGAATTAAACCGTAGTTCTAAACTATTAGATACATTATGAAATGTTACATAACAAAAACTGTAAATCGTTTTCTTTAAAGTATTAAAGCTTATTCTAACAAATAAAAAGTTTTACGTTCTATAAAATCCAGCAAATAACATTTATATTATATCAACTGCAGTCCAAAAAAAGGAAAAAATCATTTTTTTACAACATTTATTGGTTACTTTACGTTAAGAATTCAATACTTTTTCAACGAAACTCGATTGTAGTAAACCTGACATCAATTCTGTCTGGTTTCTAATAGCACATTTTTACCTTCACAAACAAGATTTAATATATATAAAAAGAAATTTTTGATACTTTTGTGAATTTAACCGTAGTTCAAAACTATTAGATACATAAAGAAATACTATATAACAATTGCTGTAAAACGTTTTCTTTCAAATTTTAAAGCGTATACTAACAATTAAAAAGTGTTATGTTCAATAAAATCCAGCAAATAACATTTATATTTCAACAACTGCAGT
>NW_014571886.1:0-1637 GCF_001313835.1 Polistes canadensis
TTTTTTTTTTTCTTTCTGTTGATATTTTTATTTTCATTAAAATTTTCACTTACATTATAATTTGAAAAAAGAAGATTAATTGGTATAATCCAAGGTTTCAGTTTATATGCATTATAAAATAAAAAAAATTCGGAGAAAAACCAAGATTCCAGATTTGGTATGAGATGACTTAGTATTTCTTCGTTCATTCCCATCCAATCAAAAAGGTTTTTTTTTTGATCGGATCCCCCGATTTCTTGATAAATTGTACTATAAAAAACACTTTTATTATCAATTTGATCAAGAATTTTAGAATTCTTAGATTTAGTTTTAGTATTCTCATTCATGCTAGTACTGATATCGACCCAGGCCTCAATGTCGACTTTTTTTCTAAGACAAAAATGGAGCATTTTCAAATCAAAATATTTTCTATCTGTATTTTTCTCTATATCCTTAATATTCTTTATTCCTAAATTTTTAGTGATAGAAATATTACACCACATGTCAATTAATTCGTCTTTATTTATGTTGTAATTATAAGCATAAGAGAATTCATCGTTCTTATCTTCATAATAAAAAAAATTATATGATAAAACATCATATCTATAGTTTTTTTTTAAATTATCTTTTTTATCTGGCAAGACCAATAAATCGTTTTCAGAATTATTTGTATTTTTGGAATTAATTAATTGTTCTTTTTGATCTGAATTGCTTTTGTTTTTTTGAAAATTGCTATTTTCAACCTCACAATGTTCAGTTACTCTATTTCGCCATTTTTGTGGTACTAATCGAGACCATTTTATCTGAGGTAAATCGTATTGATAATTATTTTTCAATTTTAACCAGTTTTTCCATTGGTTCATTTCAGAATTCGTAAGTTTTTTAGTCTTTAGCTTGGAATGAGCTATTCCTTGGGTTCCAAAATAATCTTTTATTTCATTTTTAAGAAATAAAGATATTCCACGATACTGAAGGACAGATCTTAACTTAGATAAGTTAAGAATTTTTGCTTGGGATAATTTATAAAATACATAGGCTTGTGACAAAAAAGAAAAATCAGAAATAATTTTCGAATTCTTAGTAAGATTACTATTACTAAGAAAAGGCAAAATTTGGTTTTTTATAGTCGAAATTATATTTTTATTTTGTTTATTAATCCTTTCAGGATTTTTTTCATTATTGTAAATGGATTTATCAATCCAAATTTTTGTTGATTCAAGAAAAAGTTGTGTATTAATTCTAGGAATATTAATGATATATAGAAATATATCTACGTATATCCTTTCTCTAAAAAATTTCAAAATATAATTTGATTTACGGATTAATCGAGCATTTCTTCTTTTTAATATTTGACCAATACTTTTTGGCGATTTGAATTTCGTAGTACCATAACGTGTTTGGTTAGGACTAATATTTTTTTTGATATTGTCTTTTGAAATTTTTTCTATTTGATTTTTGATTATCCTTGTTCTATTAGCTAAATCTTTCATTTTTTGTTCTGTCATTGAAGAATTTGTCCGATTTAGGAATCGGGTTTGAATGGATGATTCAATAGCCATATGCCTATTGATTATCGAATCTTTTTCTTTTTTTCTTTCACTAAATTCTTCTCTCAATCCAAATACTAGAATTGGATTTACGGTTGACATTTTTTTTTT
>NW_014571887.1:0-1531 GCF_001313835.1 Polistes canadensis
AAGCGTATACTAACAAATAAAAAGTGTTGTGTCTAATAAAATCCAGCAAATAGCATTTATATTTCAACAACTACAGTCCAAAAAAAGGAAAAAAATCATTTTATTACTACATTATTTGGTTACTTAACGTGAAGAATTCAATTCTTTTGCAACGAAACTCGATTGTAGTAAACCTGACATTTAATCTGTTTTGATACTAGTAGCACATTTTAAAAGTCTCTAAATTTGTTTAAATATATTTAGAAAGAAATTTTTGCGACTTTCTGAAATCAGCCGTAGTTCAAATCTATCAGAAACATAAAGAAGTGCTATAAAACAAAAGCTTTAAAACAACTTCTTTCAAGTTTTAAAGCGTATAATAACGAATAAAAAGAGTTACGTTCAATAAAATCCAGCAAATAACATTTATATTTCAACAATTGCAGTCCAAAAAAAGGAAAAAAATCATTTTATTATAACATTTCTTGGTACTTAACGTTAAGAATTCAATTTTTTTTCAACGAAACTCGATTGTAGTAAACCTGACATTTAATCTGTTTTGATTATAGTAGCCAATTTTAAACGTCGCTAAAAATTTTTAACTATATTTAGAAAGAAATTTTTGCGACTTTCTGAAATCAACCGTAGTTAAAAACTATCAAATGCATAAAGAAATGCTATATAAAAAAATCTGTAAAGCGGTTTTATTCAATTTTTAAAGCATATACTAACGAATAAAAAGTGTTACGTTCAATAAAATTCAGCAAATTATATTTATTATTCAACAACTGCAGTTCAAAAAAAGAAAAATATCATTTTACTACCACATTTTTTGGTCACTTAACGTGAAGATTTCAATTCTTTTTCAACGAAACTCGATAGTAATAAACCTGACATTTAATCTGTTTGATTCTAGTAACACATTTTAACCTTACCTAAAAATGTTTAAATATATTTAGAAAGAAATTTTTGCGACTTTCTAAAGTCAACCGTAGTTCCAAACTATCAGATACATAAAGAAATGCTGTAAAACAGAAGCTGTAAAACATTTTCTTTCAAGTTTTCAAGCGTATACTAACAAATGAAAAGTGTTATTTTTATTAAAATTTAGCAAATAACATTTATATTTCAACAACTGCAGTCTCAAAAATGGAAAAAAAACATTTTCTTACAAAATTTTTTGGTTACTTAACGTAAAGAAGTCATTACGTTTTTAACGAGAATCGATTGTACTAAACTTGACATCCATTCTGTTTTGTTTCTAGTAGCAATTTTAACCCGTCGCTAAAAATGTTTAAATATATTTATAAAGGAATTTTTGCTACTTTTTGAAATAAACCGTACTTTAAAACTATCAGATACATAAAGAAATGCTATATAAAAAAAGCTGTAAAACGGTTTCATTCAAGTTTTTTTAAGCGTATACTAACGAATAAAAAGTTTTACGTTCAATAAAATCAAGCAAATAACATTTATTATTCCACAACTGCAGTTCAATTAAAGGAAAAAAATCATTTTATTACAAAATTTTTTAGTTACTTAACGTGAAGAT
>NW_014571888.1:0-1519 GCF_001313835.1 Polistes canadensis
ACTCTGTTCTGTTTTTTGTAGCACATTTTTACCCACGCTAAATTATTTTTAATTTAAAAAAAAAAAAATTTTTGCTACTTTCTAGAATAAATCGAAGTAAAATCTATAAAAAATCTAAAAAAGTTCTATTTAACAGAAGCTATGTAACGTTTTCTTTTAACCTTCACAGAGTATACTTACAAATGAAAAGTTTTAAGTGTGAAACAATTTGGATAACATCATTTATTTTTGGACTACTGCAGTAAAAAAAAAAAGAAACAATTATTTTATAACGAATTTTGTTGGTTACTTTACTTGAAGAATTTAATTCCTTTCCGACGAAATTCGATTCTGGTAAACCAAACATCCATTCTGTTTAATTTCTAAAAGCACATTTTTACCGTCGTTACAATGTTTTATTATATTTAAAAAGAAGTTTTCACTACTTTTTGGATTAATCGTAGTTTAAAACTTAAGAATTTCTAAAAAAGGGCTGTATAGCAAAAGCTATGTAACGTTTTCTTATAAGTCTTAGAGCGTATACTAACAAATAAAAAGTGTAACGTTCAATAAAATCAAGCAAATAACATTTATATTTAAACAACTGCAGTCTAAAAAAAGGAAAAAAATTATTTTATTACAACATTTTTTTATTACTTAACGTGAAGAATTCAATTTTTTTCAACGGAACTTGATTGTAGTCAACCTGACATTCATTCTGTCTTGTTTCTAATAGCACATTTTTACCTTTACAAAAAAGCTTTAACATATTTTAAAATAAATGTGTGCTTCTTTCTAAATAAAACCGTAGTTCAAAACTCATAGATACATAAAGAAATGCAATATAACAAAAGCTGTAAAACATTTCTTTCTAGTTTTAAAGCGTATACTAAAAAATAAAAAGTGTTACGTTCAATAAAATCCAGCAAATAACATTTATATTTCATCAACTGCAGTCAAAAATAAGGAAAAAATTATTCCATTACAACATTTTTAAGTTACTTTACGTGAAGAGTTCCATTCTTTTTTCACGAATCTCGATTATAGTAAACTTGACATTTATTCTGTTTTGTTTCTTGTACCACATTTTAACCGTCGCTAAAAATGTTTAAATATATTTAGAAAGAAAGTTTTGCTACTTTTTGAAATAAACCGTAGTCCAAAACTATTAGATACATAAAGAAATGCTATATAAAAAAAGCTGTAAAACGTTTTCTTTCAAGTTTAAAAGCGTATACTAACAAATAAAAAGTTTAACGTTCAATAAAATCCAGCAAATAACATTTAAGCTTCAACAACTGCAATTCTAGAAAAGGAAAAAAATCATTTTATTACAACATTTTTTAATTACTCAACGTGAAGAATTTATTTCTTTTGCAACGAAACTCGATTGTAGTAAACCTGACATTCATTCTGTCTTGTTTCTAATATCACATTTTTACCTTCACAAAAAAGCTTCATTATATTTTAAAATAAATGTGTGCTTCTTTCTAAATAAAACCATAGTTCAAAACTATTAGATACAAAAAGAAATGCTATA
>NW_014571889.1:0-1527 GCF_001313835.1 Polistes canadensis
CAAATAAAAAGTGTTACTTTCAATAAAATCAAGCAAATAAAATTTATATTTTAACAACTGCAGTCTAAAAAGAGGAAAAAAATCATTTTATTACAACATTTTTTGGTTACATAACGTGAAGAACTAAATTCTGTTTTAACGAAACTCGCTTGTAGTAAACCTGACGTGCATTCTGTCTTGTTTCTAATATCACATTTTTAAATTCACAAAAAAAATTTAATATATTTAAGAAGAAATTTTTGCAACTTTCTGAAATAAACCGTACTTCAAATCTTTCAGATACCTAAAGAAATGCTATATAACAAAAGCTGTAAAACGTTTTCCTTCAAATTTTACCCCTTACTTACAAATAAAAAGTGTTACGTTTTATAAAATCCAGCAAATAACATTTATAAATCAACAACTGTAGTTCAAAAAAAGGAAAAAAATCATTTTTTTACAACATTTTTTGTTTACTTAAGGTGAAGAGTTCAATTTTTTTCAACGAAACATGATTGTAGTAAACCTGACGTGCATTCTGTCTTGTTTCTAATATCCCATTTTTACCTTCACAAAAAAGATTTAATATATTTAAAAAGAAATTTTTGCTACTTTCTGAATTAAACCGTAGTTCATAACTATTAAATACATACAGAAATGCTATATAACAAAAGCAGTAAAACGTCTTCTTTCAAGTTTCAAAGCTTAAACTAACAAATAAAAAGTGATACGTTCAATAAAATCCAGCAAATTACATTAATAATTCAACAACTGCAGTTCAAAAAAAGGAAAAAAATCATTTTATTACAAAATTTTTCGGTTACTTAACGTTAAGAACTCAATTCTTTTTCAAGGAAACTCGTTTGTAGTAAACCAGACGTGCATTCTGTCTTGTTTCTAATATCACATTTTTACCTACACTAAAAAGATTTATTATATTTAAAAAGAAATTTTTGCTACTTTTTGGATTAAACCGTAGTTTAAAACTTTCAAATACCTAAAGAAATGCTATATAACAATAGCTGTAAAACGATTTCTTCAAGTTTTAAAGCGTATAATTACAAATAAAAAGTGTTACGTTCAATAAATCCAGCAAATTACATTTATTATTCAGCAACTAAAGTTCAAAAAAAGGAAAAAAATCATTTTATTACAAAATTTTTTCGTTACTAAACGTAAAGAACTCAATTCTTTTTAAACGAAACTCGATTGTAATAAACCTGACGTGCATTCATTCATGTTTCTAATAGCACATTGTTACCTTCACAAAAAATATTTAATATATTTGAAAAGAAATTTTTGCTACTTTCTAAATTAAACCGTAGTTAAAACCATTAGATACATAAAGAAATGCTATATAACAAAAGCTGTACAACGTTTTCTTTTAATTTTTAAAGCGTATACTAACAAATAAAAAGGGTTTACGATCAATAACTTCCAGCAAATAACATCTATAGTTCAACAACTGCAGTTCAAAAAAAGGAAAAAAATCATTTTATTACAACATGTTTTGGTTACTGTACGTGAAGAACTCAATTCTTTTTCAAC
>NW_014571890.1:0-1600 GCF_001313835.1 Polistes canadensis
ATGGGGAAACAGGAGGAAAACTTATGCGGATACAAACTTATAAAAACCGAGCATCCAAAATTATTTATCCTGGAAACTAGACGAGATAAGACGTTTACATCAAAAACAAAACTATCAACTAATAATATGGATTTGTTTACTTATGTAAATTCGAAATTCGTCTATGTAGAAAGACATCATCAAAATCAACTGGAAAATTTATATATTAATGTCTTACAACAAAGATGCAGACTGGAGAAGGAGGTTATCAAAAATGCACTCGCACTAGCGGTAATGCTTCCTGAMATTTTTGCTGTAACGATCATGGGGAGCCCGGGATACATTACGGTCATCAGTGGAGAAGTAGCGCACATTATCAAATGCACCCCTGTTCCAGTCAAAGTTAGGCACACTGATAGTTGTTTCCGGGAGCTTCCGKTAACATACCAAAATACGAGTATGTTTCTAAAACCTAAATCTAGGATACTGGTGGGCAGAGGCACGCACGAGCCCTGCAATGCCTTGCTCCCGCATGAGTACTTCGTCGAAGGCGTCTGGTACCAATTACTGCCAAAACCAACATACGTGGGGAAGCCACACATCTTGGAACACCAAACCACTTCCAATTGGAAGTACACTGATGCGGGCTCCCTCGCATCAAGAAACATTTATTCCCAGTCGGACCTAGAAAACCTACGGGACCATGTCATGTTTCCAATGGAACAACCATAAATAATGAACCATATTGCAAAGGGAGCTGCCGGACAGAAAGTAAATTCAGACACGTTTAATTTTGTGAATCTTGTGAATGAGGGTGAGTTGCAAAAACTAACTGAAAAGGTAACTACACGTATGTGGAATGGACTATTAAAATTTGGGACTDTCAGTGCAGCAGTATTAGGAAWAGTGTTTATTTTTAAACTAATAAAACTAGTAGTTGATTCGATTTTGCGCGGTTATGCTTTGCATACGGTGTATGGGTGGAGCATGCACCTTCTTTGCGCTATTTGGGGATCATTAACGAACCTATTATTACATCTGAAAAGCAGAAATGAGCGTCAAGAAACGCCAAAGGAGGCGAAAGAAATAGAATTAAGGGAAATCGTATTAGAACGGCCAGAGGTTCAAATCACAGGCGATACGCAACCTCTAAATTCAGCTAAGCACGTGCGTTTTAATTTGGAAAGCGATCTCCCTAGTGATTATGATCCTTTACGAAGCACCAGAAAATAATTTTTTTGATTGCTTCTTCTTTAAGGGGGGAGGTGTCACGTCCTAGTGACAATTTAGTATACAGAACGCACTATCCGTTGATTGTGATTAGTCCTCCTATCATATTTTAGAAAATTTTTAAAATTATGTCACTTGTATATTTTTATTTGCATTTGCGCGTGGTTGCGATACGATTACTAGGATCATTTACCATTGTGTAACAAATAACCGTAAGGTATTTCGCTTTATATTATATTCATTGTAAATTCTATTTTTATTTGGTACTCTTATGAACGAGCATTGATAATCACATTTCGGACAGCATGGTAATAATAAGGCGTATGTCAATTGTTGTTCATAAGGGGGTCTGCCTTACCGACAACTAATGTCGGTAAATGGTCTGCCTTAC
>NW_014571891.1:0-1526 GCF_001313835.1 Polistes canadensis
AAAAAAAGGAAAAAAATCATTTTATTACAACATTTTTTGGTTACTCGACCTGAAGAACATAATTCTTTTTCAACAAAACTCTATTTTAGTAAACCTGACATCCATTCTTACTTGTTTCTAATAGCACATTTTTACTGTTGCTAAAAGTTTAAAAATATAATTAAAAAGAAATTTTCGCTACTTTCTGAATTAAACCGTAGTATAAACTATCAGATACATAAAGAAATGCTTTATAACAAAAGCTTTAAAACGTTTTCTTTCAAGTTGTATAGCGCATACTAACATATAATATGTGTTACGTTCCAAAAAATCCTGCAAATGACATTTATATTTCAACAACATCAGTCCCAAAAAAAGAAAAAAGAACATTTTATTTCAACATTTTTTGGTTACTTTACGTGAAGAACTCAATTCTTTTTCAATTAAACTCGATTGTAGTAAAGCTGACATCCATTCTGTCTTGTTTCGAATAGCACACTTATACTTTCACAAAAAAGATTTAACATAGTAAAAAATTAATTTTTGCTACTTTCTGAATTAAACCGTAGGTAAAAATTTTTAGATACATAAAGAAATGATATATAATAAAAGCTGCAAAAAGTTTTCTTTCAAGTTTTATAGCGTATATTAACAAATAAAATGTGTTACGTTCAATAAAATCCAGCAAATAACATTTATATTTCAAGAACTGCAGTTTGATGAAAGGAAAAAAATCATTTTATCACAGCATTTTTTTGTTACTTGACGGGAAGAATTTATTACTCTTTCAACAAAACTCGATTATAGTAAACCTGACATTTACTTTGTTTTGTTTCTAGTAGCACATTTTCACCGTCGCTAAAAATTTTGTAATATAATAAAAATGAAATTTTCGCTACTTTTTTTTAATTAAACCGTAGCCCTAAACTATCAGATACATGAAGAAATGCTATATAACAAAAGCTGTAAAACGTTTTATTTCAAGTTTTAAAGCGTATATTAACAAATAAAAAGTGATACGTTCAATAAAATCCAGCAAATAACATTTATATTTCAACAACTGCAGTAAAAGAAAGAAAAAAATTCATTTTATTACAACATATTAGATTTACAAATAAGTTTTCACTCTTTTTTTAATAAAAATTAAGTATTTATTCTTGAAGAATGGTAATTTCAAGGTTATTTAAAATACTGTCCATCACTTGCAATAACTTTTTCCTATCTTTTAGGCAACATTCAGATCCCACGTCAGAAGATATCCTTGTCTTTTAAGGCTATCCACGAATCAACCCAATTTTTGGTCTCTTTGTATGATTTGAACCGCTGCTCCGACAGAGCATGTGCTATGAACCGAAAAAGGTGATAATCGGACGGTGCAATGTCTAGTGAATACGGCGGGTAAAGTAACACTTCCCAATCAAGTGTATCTAAATACTTTTTCACGGGGGCCGCTACATGTTGACGAGCATCGTCATGTAAGAGAATAATTTTATCGTGTCTAGAATAGTATTGAGGGCGTTTTTACTTCAGAGCTCGGCTCAATCTCA